>NC_083350.1:178182629-178485659 GCF_030254825.1 Meriones unguiculatus | reverse complement strand
AAGGAGAGGTGTTTCCATTCTCTCTGATGATACATCCATTTGGTGTGTGTGGGGGGGTGTGATGTGCACGTGTGTGTGTTTGTGTGTGTTTTGCTAACTAAAGAAAGGACATTGAAGTAACACAAACAAGACACTTAAAGTTTTAAATTTTTAAAACTGTTAGAACAATCATAATTCCTTGTTGCTACAGGCCACTTTCTGGAAATGAAGAGAATAGTATTACCATGAAAAGAAACAGAGATAAGGAATCAAAGACTGCCAGATCTCTCAATCCCATTTCTGAGACCCCACACGGCTCATTTGTATTCCCATATTTACCTCAGTTGGGTTATTCCAACATTCAGGTGTAAAAATTCAGCATCATTTTTTCTATATTTTGCTTTTGGCAATTCTTGTTGGTTTTTTCTATTACAGATGAACTAACATGGATTGCATTTTTTAAGTAAACTAGATATGTTGTGATAACAAGCAAGTCACACTGCTTTTACCAACTCGGGTCATGCTTTTTTACAGCTTAGTTCTTTTTTATATAGTAATATATTGTTGAAACTATTACAATGCTATGGCTCAGAAGTATCTCAATGCATTGATCCTGCTCTTATTCTAACAGCTGAAGTGGTAGCATAGAGAACTGATAATTATAAATTAGTTATAAATTACAGGACTAAAAATGGCCGATTCCATTTCTGTAAATTGATTGGACAACACTTAACATATAACCATTGACCAGACCAAATGAGGTTCTTGAAGATATAAGCAGAAGATATATCAGTGCTTCTTTCTCTGTCTCATCAACTATTATGTCAGGTTTCGATCTGTCATTAATTTTTCTTACATGGTTGAGTCTGATTTGTCTCCATACAACCAAGTGAGCAGGAGTAACACAATGTCACAATCTTGTTCTGTATATTTTTTATGAATATAGGTTCATCCGTTTCCATAGACTCCTGTCTCACACTTGGACTTGCATAATTTCATGACAGACAGATAGATAGATAGATAGATAGATAGATAGATAGATAGATAGATAGATAGATATGGATGGATGGATGGATGGACAGACAGACTGACTTAAAGCATGGTTTCACAATATATCTGGGCGTGGCTTAAACTCAATCCTATGCGTATAAGTCCAAAGAGAAAAATTTGGTCAAAAAAAAAGCATGGTCAATTCAACCAACAGATTTTAGTTTTACCATCTAGGCAGTATCTTAAATAGGAACAGAAGGATCTTACCTTACATATATGTATGAGTCTAACATCTAGTGAGCTGGTTTTAAATTACTATTATTATAACTTTAAAATAGATTCTTAAGGTATTGACTCATTTTTTTAATTTTATGTTATTATTAGTCATATCTTATTAACTCTGTATTCCAGCTGTATCCCGCTCCCTCATTCACTCCCAATCCCACCCTCCCTCCCACATCTCCACCCTGCTCCTTTCCAAGTTCACTAATTGGGGAGGACCTCCTCCCCTTTCATATGACCCTGTTTTATCAGGTATCTTCAGGACTGGCTGCAAAGTCCTCCTCTGTGGCCTAGCAGGACTGCTCCTATCTTGGTGGGTGGGAAGGTCAAAGAACCTGCCATTGAGTTCCTGTCAGAAATAGTCCGTGTTCCCCTTACTATGGGAAACCAATTGGTTACTTAGCTACCACAGGCTACATCTGAGCAGAGGTTCTAGGTTATATCCATACATGGTCCTTGGTGGAGAGGTATTGACTCATCTTGAATATGATATTTTTGAGAAATCATATTCATCTTATGCTAAAGATTAAGATTATGTTAGATACGTCTAACCCATGTGTTTTATTATTTAGCTCTTCTAGCAGAAGTTTGAGGTCAGGAAGGATATGACTTTTTTGTTTTTCAATTTTTATCAATTTCACAAAGATAGGTAGGTGAGCAAGGCATGATAGCATATGACATTTGATTGATTGGGTCATATAGAAAAACCACAGCAAGAAAACTATAAAAGACCATTACATAAAACAACTACAAGTTAATTTGTGTGTAAAAGTAGAGAATAGGTTTTATGTAAGGAATAATATATATATATATATATATATATATGGCATTAACAACTATAAGTTAATTTGTGTGTAAAAGTAGAGAATAGGTTTTATGTAAGGAATAATATATATATGGCATTAATTTAAGTATTTTACAACATTAATAATGCTCCTGCTAAGATTTAAATAATTAAGAGAATGAGTGTTATGGCAGTTATATAGTTATTGTGCATTACATGATCATTAATCTTTTTAATCTCAAAAATAGAAAAATAATGAGAAAAAATTAAGCAAACAAAAATAAATCCACAAACTGTTATGAGAGAAATTTAATGTGGTACCATTGTATTTAATTTTTTTTAGGAATTGGGAATCACAAATACTTAAATATTTATACGAATGCATACTTTATGTTCAAAATTCAAAAATATTAAATATGATTTCAATAAATAGATTTTCAAATGCAATTTATTTTCATTTTAATGTGAAATATATCCATCAGAACACATACACAATGTTACATATTTACACTGTAGAAATGTTTTAAAAGATTTTTAGTGATATAACTCTCTGCTGTGAAAGTGTTGTTGAGCTTTGGTTCTATTTTTTATGTTAATGCTTAAGGAAATCATATGCTCTATATGAGCAGGTACCTTCAGGGAGAACCAACAGTTGACAGTAGATTTCCAGGACTATAGTTACAGGTGGTTGGGAGCCCCAGCATAGGCTCTCAGAACCTAGATAGAGGCGTCTAGAGGTGAAGCCCGCATTCTTACCTAATGAGACGCCTCGGCAAACCCCCAGGGAAGTATTCTTAATTCTCCATGTCTTCAGATTTTACATATTTTTGGTGGACTTAAATGATTCACTTTCAAATCACTTTTATAAACAGCATTTGACCATTTATACGAATAATCTAAATATAAATTGCTTTTACTACTAGCTGACATTCTGGTAAGGATACAATTACAACATGTAATTTATTTTAATCATCATTATGCATTTTTATTGTCATATGCACAACACATGACTAAATCAAGAAATAGCACACTCTGTATTTTAATATTTTATTCAAATAAAATTCATAACTAGACAAAAGTAAATACTTAACCCAAGGGAAATGATATCATTATTTTTCTTTTTTACTTAAAGAACAAAGAATATTGAAGAAATATATTTTTTTTCATATTTCTGACATATTATGATTAAATGATTAGTATGACCCCAAGGGCTGTTAGTTAACACTTAATATTATGAACAAAGAAATGATATTTTAGATTCCTGCTGCAAGGATCTTCGGGCTTGGTGATATTTACTCATTTACATTTAAGATAATCCAACACAGATTTCAACATAATGCACAACCTTTAATATTTTTCCACTGTGACACAGTGGGTTTATTCTTATTTTTCATATTTGTATTAATCTCTGCCTGCATGCCTCTGGATAACCTGCTATCATTAAGAACTGTCTGCTTAACTGAGATAAGGTCCAGAGAACTGATATGCCAGATTTCATATGTAGCCTAGAAATGCGGAAAAGCAAAGCTTTCAATGACTCCTCAATTCCCTAACTACAAGAGATATCAAACTTCTCTAAAGCACCATGAAATAGTTATGAGTGTTTTTCTGATCTGTAATGCTTGCCTACAAGAAACAGAACACACATCATATTGTTCAAACGTAACTCTTCAAAAGACTTAAATTTCCAGCTGAGTTTAACTACAAAGGAAGAAAAAAAAATCAGGTGCTTTGTTCACAGTGTTGTATCTGTCTGAGAGCCAGGTTTTTATCAGTGATCTTATCCGAAGGAATCTCCTTGTGGGAGAAAGAAAGAAAATGCAGAGCTCCATAGCAGAGCAGCAAAGGGGAATCCAATGTGTATTTACGGTTCTAATTTTTACGGTTCACTAGCTTCTCTAACGCCACACTCCTGATCAAGGCATAAATCACACTTTAATTTTAACCTTTGCGGTTCATCAATAGTTTCAATATCAAAAGTAATTCAGGACTGACAATACTGGTTTGCAAGTAAGTTTAACAAGAAAGGTGCAGCTTAGTGATGTATTAGGTGCCTTGTCAACTCAGGCATAAAGATTCATGATTCTTAACCTATGTTTCCATCACAAACTCAGTGCTATAAATAATACAAGTAGCTAATCAGCCAGAGAAAAGATAGATAGCATCAATGAAAATCAGTTATTTGTACTGTTCAGGCTTTAAAAACGTTTCGTACATAAAATAATACACTGACATAACCCATAAAGTATATGTTGTTAGTCAAAAGCCATATTCAATGCTTATTCTTAAAGTTTTCTTAGTTTTGAAGTAGAGCATTATTTGTTAAATAAGAACAAGTTTTGGATAGAATGTTTTACCCTAAGTTATATTATGATTTACACACAATTTATGTGGCTTATTTTCTATATGTAAGAATTTGGGGCTAGAGAGATGGCTCCACGGTTAAGAGTAACTGTCTTCTTCCAGAGATCCTGAGTTCAATTTCCAGCAATCGCAAGGTGGCTCACAACCTTCTATACAGGGATCTGGTCCCTCTTCTGTCATGCAGATGTACATACAGATAGAGCATTCATACATAATATAAATAAATAAAATCTTTCTTTTTAAGAATGTAGGTGGTGTGGAGTTCATTAGAAAAGGTATTAATGCCTTAGGCAGACAGGAATACAGCACAGTGTTGGGGGATTTGAAAAGAGTTCAGAAACTAACAAATTGACATGAAAATGGATGAAAATTTCAGGGGTAGTTTGAGGAGCTAGAGAGGTGTTTCCCTAGAGAGGTTTACTGTGCTTGCTGCTCTTTCAGAAAACTTGAGTTTAAGTCCCAGCCTCTAACTCTAGTTCCTGGTGGATTTGGTGGCCTCTTCTGGCCTCTGCTGATATTTGCACACATGTCACATGTTCCATTGTTCTAGCACACACATACACACACACACAAATGATCATCATCATCGCCACCAGCAGCAGCATCTTTGCCAAAAGATACAGATTAAAAATTATGACTCCCCTATAAGTGGACATAGAGAGGGGCAAGGAGGAGAAGAGGGAGGGAGGGTGGGATTGGGAAGGAATGAGACAGGGAGCTACAGCTAGGACACAAAGTAAATAAACTGTAATTAATATTATATATATAGTATAACAAATATATGGAGAAAACAACATATTTTACTAATAATTAAAAAGATACTTTCTGTAAATAAAAGTTTTATTCCATTCAAAAAATATGACTGCAAGAGAGATGAGTTTATACAACCAGTGCCAAGATTATTTTAAGATATTACACAGACAGGACATGATTTACACAAAGGGGGTTTTTTCTTTAATGCAAAGCTTTCTATTTTAATGGAATGTTTAATTTTTATATAATTACAGTTTATTCACTGTATCCCAGCTGTATGTCCCTCCCCCATTCCCTCCCAATACAACCCTACTTCCTTCTTCTCCTCCCAGGCCCCTCTCCAAGTCCGCTGATAGGGGAGGTCCTCTTCCCCTTCCATATGATCCTAGCTTATCAGGTCTCATCAGTATTGGCTGCATTGTCCTCCTCTGTGGCCTGGCAAAGCTGCTCCCTTCTCGGGGTGGGGGGGTAGGTGGTCAAAGAGCCAGCCACTGAGTTCATGTCAAAGACAGTCTGATGTCTGAGTTCAGGCATATGTAGTTGTAGCTGTTAAGTTATATTGTTTTGTTTTGAAAAGAGGAAGATAGAGGATGTCAGGAGAGAGACGATATCATGAGAGAGAATATGTGCATTTATGTGAATTTGAGCATGTGTGTGATATGTATGAAACAACCAGAGATACACCTCAAGTCTTTTTCTCAATTGCTTTCCCCCCTTACTTTTCAAGACAGATTCTCTTACTGGACCTGGAGCTTACAGATGCAGCTAGACAAGCTAGAGGGCCCAGCAAGGTCCTGAGATGGCCTGCCAGCACCACTCTAGCATTGGAAATAGAGGAATGTGTCTGGTTTTTACATGGGTTTGAACTCAGGTCTTCATGCTTATGTGCCAAACACGTTAGCTATTAAGCTATCCCTCCACCACTGTTTGGTTTTTGATGGTTACAAAAGAAGAGTGAGTTGCTTGCCTTTCCCTAAAATAAACTACCTTCAGTCTTCACACATGGACGTCGATCTTTTATTTCTTTTGCATATTTGCATTATGTTAATAATATCTTTGAGTTAAATTTTCCCCTTTTATAAGGATTCCAGTCATATTCAACTAGGGTTTAATGTACTGACATACACTGATCTTCATTTCCTCTGTAAGGCTCATAATCTTAAAAAAAGAAATCAGTTAAAATAAGGCCAACTGATGGGCAAAGTGCATGGAATCTTGAGTAAGAAGTGGGAAATAGTAAAATCTGGAGAGGACAGGAACCCCACAAGGAGAGCAACAGAACCAGAAAATTTGAACACAGGGGTCTCCCCAGGGACTCATATTCCAACCAAGGAACATGCATGGAGAGAACCTAGAACCCCTGCACAGATGTAGTCCATGACAGCATAGTATCCAAGTGGGTTCCATAGTAATGGGAAGAGGAGCTGCCTCTGACATAATTTGATAGGCCTGTTCTTTGATCACCTCCCCCTAAAGGGAGAGCAGCCCTACCAGGCCACAGAAGATGACAATACAGTCATTCATGATGGGATCTGATAGACTAAGATCAGAAGGAAGGAGAGGAGGACCTCCCCTATCAGTGGACTTGGGAGGGGCAAGCTAGAAGAAGGGGGAGGGAGGGTGGGACTGGGTAGGGAGGAGGAAGGGGTTTATGGGGGGATACAAAGTGAATAAACTGTAATTAATATAAAAAGAAAAAAATTGAACTCAAAATATGTTTTCTGGATTCCATAAAATAAAAAAATAAAAAAAGTAAACATTAGGGCTCTAAATTAACCTCCGTAAAAAAAGAACACAAATATGTTGAAGCATCATGAAACATTGTGTTTATCATGCAGAGTCATTTTAGTTTTGCATCTTATTTATGTAGAGCATGGAAGAAGTGCCACAGTTCTAATAAACTGCGCTAAGCTTTGCTAAGTTTAAGACTAGTAGATGACATGTCATATGTTTGCAGACTGATTTTATATTAGCTTTTTGTTGTGTGAGTGTTTCATTTTCTGGATGCTATTTTTCTGTCTCTGATTCATTTTTCTATAGAACTCTGACTTAAAGCTTGGTAACTGTGACACAGGTCTTTTGTATTATATCATCCATAAGTAAACTGTGACTGTGCACCAGAGGATATGTTTTGTACTCGTGATCCAATATTTCTCTACACCGTTATGTATGTTACATTATGTGAGGTGATGTGATGTGATGTGATATTATGTATATGTATGTTCACTGGAATTTCATCAGTCAAGTTTGGTGATGGTTTGTTTAGAAAATAATCAGAAGCTGATATTAAAGTTGTGCCTAGGATACTATATTTTCTTGAATGTGAAACTATTTTGACTCCTTTTTTTTTCAAAGATTTTTAAATTTTTTTTATTAATTACAATTTATTCAATTTGTATCCCCCATAAGTCCCTCACTCCTCCCTCCCCATCCCACCCTCCCTCCCCCTTCTTCATGCATGCCCCTTCCCTTGTCCACTGATAGGGGAGGTCCCCCTCTCCTTCCCTCTGATCTTAGTCTATCAGATTTCATCAGGAGTGAATGCATTGTCATAATCTGTGGCCTGGTAAAGCTGCTTTCCCCTCAGGGGGAGGTGATCAAAGAGCAGGCCAATCAGATTATGTCAGAGGCAGTTCCTCTTCCCATTATTATGTAAGCCACTTGGACACTAAACTGCCATGGGCTCCATCTGTGCAGGGGTTCTAGGCTATCTCCATGCATGGTACTTGGTTGGAGTATGAGTTTCTGAAGCAGAAAGAAACACACGGTATATACTCACTCATATAGACATGTAATATAGGTTAAACTTACTAAAGTCTGTACATCTAAAGAAACTAATCAAGAGAGAGGACTCTGACTAAAATGCTCAATCCCCATACTGAAAGGCAAAGAGGAAGGACATCAGAAGAAGAAGAAAACAGGAAACGAGCTAGGAACCTGCCACAGAGGGCCTCTGAAAGGCTCTGGCCTGCAGACTATCAAAGCAGATGCTGAGACTTATGGCCAACTGTTGGGCAGTGTGCATGGAATCTTATGTAAGAAGTGGGAAATAGTAAGATCTGGAGAGGACAGGAACTCCACAAGGAGGGCAACGGAACCAGAAAATTTGAACACAGGGATCTTCCCAGAGACTCATACTCCAACCAAGTATTTTGACTCTTAAATTAGCTTCAAAGAAAAGCCAAAAGAGTATTTGGCTGGGTATAGGAAAAGCTCAAATTAAGGCTGGTGGGTTATTAAATTAAACAATAAAAAGGAGCAAATGAAGTTGGAGGGCCTGACACAATAATTTGAAGACATCTTGGAAAAGGTCAGTTGAGGGAATTGGCTGATTATGATCAAAATGCATGCTCTGAAATATTCAATGATTTAATAAAAGTATTTTTGGCTAATATTATCTTCCAGTATTCCATTCAAGAACCTGTGGAAAAATACTTCTGTGATACATTGGGGAATCTTGTAACCATTGGACTGAAGTTGGGAATTACTGCATTAAAAAAATGTCACTTGACTAACATCTACCCACGAATAAAAATGGCTCCCTAAAAAAATCTAGAATATTTGTAGAGGATAAAAAACATTGAAAATAAAGTGTGTGAGAGAAAGGACATATCTCTCTTCAACAAAAAGAAATAAGTATTATACAAGATTTTTGCCATGTACCTCCACTTTTCACTTGCACGAAAGGAGAAATAAACATTCATAAGTAGACAAAGTGCTATTTCAAAGATGTTCTTGAATCAATGGCAAAGAAAAGACAGAATTTTTTTTCTATATTTGGAAAATCACAATAATTCACTTGACAAAAAGAAAGGCTTCTACAAAAGAAAAGAAATAACTTTAAAATAAAATGTTATTTGAAGTTCCTTTAAGCCAAAAAATAGGAGTGCATTTAAAACATTCACTCAAGAATTTAAAAGCACAATATTTTCTGGATTGATGAAAATATGCTGTTGAAAGAAATGTAATAAATCCATGATTTCATAAGCAATTGCTTTACACACATACATATATGGAAGAGTAGTAAAAAAAGAAACTGAGCCAAAAGATTTGGCTCTATGTAATGAGATTGTGGTAAAGTATTTTCAGCAAATTTCAGGAAAAAAATGAAAAAAAAAGTAGGAAGTAATATTTATTTAAAATTTGTGCTTCTCTGGAAAGATGGGTCTGCAGTTAGTATTGAACATTGCTCTCCCAGAGGGGCAAATCTCATTCCCAGTACCTAAATCAGTTTGTCCACAGCAGCCCCTAACCCTAGCTCCTGGGAATTTAACACTTTAGTCTCAGTTCATTCACAGGGGCATGCACGCATACACACACACACACACACACACACTCACACATAATTAAAATAAAACAAATCTTAAAATATAAGTAAGAACATCAACATAGTTTAAATATCAACTAAAAATGTTTTGTTATCATGTTTTTGTAGAAATTAAAAAAAGTATATATATAAGGGCAAAACTCTGACCATTGCTGCTTCCTGGAAGAAGGAGGAGGCTGTATTTCCTCAGACTTCCACAGAAGAGTCATCATTTGTGTGGTTTTTCAGAGATTATCCCACATATAATAAAAATAAAGACTGAATATTTCAAATGTTGAAAGACAATGTACTGCAATTCTTGCTAATCATTTAAATAAGTTTTCTTTGCATCAGTTGTATTTTTCTACAGAAGTTTGATGATTAAGTATGATTATTAATATAGCAACAGTGATGTTAGAATCCATGCATCATAGAGAGAAAAAGAAATAACAAGAGGAGAGGGAGGAGGAATGGAGAGAGGGACGAGGGAGAAGGGAGAGAAAGAGGAGAGGGAGAGGGAGAGGGGGAGGGGAGAGGGAGAAGGAGAGAAGGAAAGAGAGACCAAGTAAAAATGAGTTATCCTTTGGAACATAGTGGCATCAGCTGTGAGTATTCAGCCTGCTTAATTTCAGTAGGTCACAGATGATTTAAATGAATAAGATGAATACATATGAATGCTTGAGAGACATGTGTGTTAGGGGGAGCTAGTGGAGTGCTAGGGACATACAAGCTGAAAGTGTACAACAAGCAAGGCTGACATACATGATATTGTAAAACACAGCTTCATAAAAGTTACAACCAAAGAGAATGGACACCATTATAATCTGAGCACTTGAGAGAAAGAGGCATGAATACTGTATGTTTGAGGCTAGCCTGAACTATTAGAGACACCCAGAACATACTGAGCTACCTAGCAAGACTCTCTGTAAAGAAAGAGAAATCACTACACTTGCCCAGGCTTCAAAATTAATATTAATTTAAAGCAGAATATTCATTGCTAATGATCAATCAAGGGATTGGACCCTGAGAAAGACTAATTTCCTCTCTCTCAGAGGTCATCAACTGTTCCTAGTACTTCACTTAGGTAGGTACTTGTGACATGTTGACATGTCAGATTTTGTGATTTACAGATCTAATTTAGGCAATCATATGTACGTACATATATATATATATATATATGCGTGTGCATATAAATATGTGTGTTATATATGTATATTATACTATATATTAAATACATATTAGGTTTTATGAGTACAGCTTTTTTCTTATATATAAAAGATACTATATCAAAGCAGATATCCTGGTCCTTTAACTCTTACCATTTTTCACACTCTCCCTTAATGGTCTTTAGTCTTAGAAGTATGGTTGCATTGCAGATATATCCATTGAGAGCAGCATCCTGTGGTCTGTTCTCTGTTTTTTGATTTGTTGCAAATTTCTGTAATGGTCTCCATCTGCTGCAAAATTTTCTGTGGTTGTAAGGATAAGTACTTAGAATCCAGTTAACAATCATGTTGATTTAAAAAAGTTGTAGTAATCAGATCTTCCCTAGCATTCGTAACTCATCAGCCACTGGTAGTTATTAAGGTTTACAATACCAAGTATAAATTATTTCCCAGTGAAATGTTCTTATGCCTAAATGGACAACAGCTGGCTACCCCTCCCTCAGAAATAAGTCCCTCTTTTGAACTTTTGGTGTATCTTGCTGGGTAGTCACTGTTGGAGTTGTTAGGTTGTGTGGCTACATATTACTACTGACTACTTTCTTTATCTTTGGCAGCTTGAATAATAGCATTAGAATCCATATTGTCTGGGGAGTCTCTCTCACTCCAATAACCAGAGATGGAATGGAGGTTTTCCATGCTTAGCACTGCTACTGTCATTAGGGTTTGATGTCCCTCGAGGGGAGCTTGATCACAGCATGACTAGTAACTTCACTAATGTGTGAAGTCAGCATGCGTTCATGTTTCCCATGGCTTTTCTTAACATTCTCAGTGTAATTTACTCTTCCCTACCTCCCTGTTTCAACAACCCGCTCCTGTTACAGCCTTACTCATATTGTTCCATTGGAAGGTTATATTCTGTTGGACACAGTTTGAAATCTCATGCAGAGCACACTCTCTGTCCTTCAGGACAACTAGACATGATAATTTGTATGATGTTCTTATATGTTTAGTGACTTAGTATGGTCTTTGTTTTCCAGTATGGAAGATATGTGGCCTTTAAGCATTTGAAATGTGAGAAATCCAAATTATTGTGCCACGTCACAGGAAAGACAAGAATACTGAATAATATTATAATGTTAATAATAATATGAAGTGTCTTATGTGCACGTGCTTATATTAAATTTGAAGTAATTTATATGAAAAATATAAACATATTTAAAATACATTTTATTTTCAAGTTACCATAAGGAAATATAAAGTTACATAAATGTCGGAACTTATATTTCTGTAATACAGTGATACATTAATTATTCTTTGATGACTTACAATGTACAAGTTAGTATGTGAAACAACTTTAGAGTTCTAGTATTTGGCAGTGTAAAATTTAATTAATGTTAACACAATTCATAAAAATAAAAATATGTTAAAGTACAAGTAAGTTACCACAGTTTTGGAAAAAAAAACATGATTATTAAAAATGAAAACAGACCAATAAAAATAGTTAGTTTATAGCTCGGCGATTGTTGCTAAAATACTTGATTGTGCATTTCTGCAGCCTACATTCAATCTTAGGGCCATCCTTGTAAATGAGAGAATAGAACACAGCAAGGTGTCCCCTTCCATCCGCAAACATGCCCCACACACTATCCGCTCTTAATAGATTTAGAATAAAACTTTAAAACACACTCAAACAAATATTGGAAATTTAAAATTAAGTTAAAACTTTACAATCTCTTCACAAACACTCAACCCTGTTCACACCCCATCATATCAAATTCAGTAGCTGTTTATGTTTTCTTAAGATTTAGTTGATAATGTATGTCATCTCTATTCTAAATTATGGACTCAATGAGGGCCTGTACTTTCTAGCCAGTGAGGCATCTCTGAGGTCTACATTCACAGACTTAAAGCTAATTTCAAATCAAGAGCTAAAGAATAAAATAAGGCTCCCCATGGTCTTCCTACCCACCTTCCTTGGCTTCAGCCCCAGAATTTCATTCCTGGGAATGGATCCCAGTGGCCCCAAGGTAAGGACTATCGGTGAGCAACACAATCAATTGAACCACATTGAAAAAAGTCAGCATGCCATGAGCTTGCATGTTGCCTGCAGAAATTGCAAGTTTTACTGATTTACATTTTAATTTGGATTCTCTTAGTCCCAAAGCACACTCACAGTTCCTGTTAAGAATTTCAACTCTGCAAAGAGGTATTTCTAAAAGCTTCAGATAACAAGAGACAGAATGTTTAAACATTATGGTTCTGCTAATCATTATTTATGTATTCCTTCAGGGAGACCTCACGGAGTTAATGCAATGAATAAACGGAGGTTTTCATTGTATATTTGTGGGAGAGTTTTGAAAAAAAACCTTACATGTAATGATAAACATGATCACATCAAGCTTTATGACATTCTACTGTAAGTATATTGAATTCTCTAAACTATAAATAGCAATATTGAGTGATGTTTAAGACGTGATTGTTCTCTAATCTCAATCTTAGCCTTCCTCTCACATTTGCATTCTTTCAATGACAGTTTTTCTCTATAATAAAATGAAAATAGAGGTCATTATCAGGGACCAGTTACAATTTCTACCACTATGTTCAAAGAACTTCTAAAAATAAAATTAAATAGTAATTTCAATAGTCTGGATCCTATCCTAATGGAAAGAGTTGGGAGGAATGAAGAAATAAATAAAGAAACAAACAGACACAAAAACAACAACAAAAAAGAAACCATGAAAAAGAGTGCACAAAAGATAGAGGAAAGAAGTAAAGGAAAGAGGGAAAGGAGATATTTAAAAAATTAAATATTTATTTTCTATAATTCTGTGCCCTTCTTTTATACCTTGAATTCAAGGAAGTCAGGCTGCATTTGAGGGCCTTTGAGTTCCTTCATCAGGTACACTATGTGACACTGTAACTTGGCTGAATGTTTCTTTACCACCTCAAGAAACATTGGGGGGGAGGTGCGTTGTGTATTAGACTCTCAAGTAATCCCAAATATATTAGTGTAGTCCATGTTGTTTATGATTGGATTGTTTTTAATCGAGTTCAAGTAGTTGTTATTTTATTTTGAATAATTTATTAAACAAACTTCAAAACATCAAGTTAAGTAATTGCCATTAAGTTTCTTTAAAAAGGCACATGTCAGAATAATAAGAATGTTATTGTTCAGTATTTAAACAAATAAAATGAAAAAAATCAAATAACTGGGTTTCTAATGATACTGAAAAAGTGAAGTCAATTTCTGCATTGTAACTGTGATGTGTTTTACTTATATACTTTTTTGTGACAAAGCATCATGACCAAAGCAACTTAATTGGACTTGCAGGTATAGAGGGTTAGAATCCATGGGTGGAACAAAGGCATGGTGATGAGCAGATGAGAGCTCTTGATCTGTAAGTAGGAGGCAGAGGACTCTGGGAATGGTGAGTTTTTGAACTCTCAAATCTCACTACCTATAATTCACCTTTAGACCTCTGCATCCTTCTCAAATACTTCCATTAGCTGGGCACCATGTATTCAAATGAGCCTATGGAAGCCATTATCACTCAAACTACCACAGACAGTATCAATCAAAATAGTGTAGCACTGCTTCAGGCATGTTTTTAAGAAACTGTTCTTAGTTACCAGGGCATCATTTCAGCAACATTTTTACTGCAACAAATATACATATTTCTAAGTTTAGTAAATTATATAATTTCTTTTCTTTCTTAAATTATTGCTTGCTATTAGTATTTTGTTCCAATTCTATGCAGTTTGCTCATTTATCCAACATAGATAAATACTTTTTTTTTTCTGTAAAATGGAGAATAATGACTGGAAAAAAAAAACATTTGATTCTCAGTAAAACAAATAAGCAGAATCAAAGTATTCTGTGACAACCGCCTATCTTTGTTCATCGTCCTTCCTCCTCCCTACTCTAGTTCAAAAATCTTAACACATTCATTTCTTGATGTTACTGTCACAAAACACGCATATACTCAAAAGTTCAGCGCCTTAGCCAAATAGGTATTATTGTCATTGCTGTAAGTGTTTACAAAGGAACATTTCTCAAAACCTATATAGAGTCTCTTTTTTTTTAAGTTTTTATTAATTACACTTTATTCATTTTGTATCCCCCCATAAGCCCCTTCCTCCTCCCCTGCTGATCCAACCCTCCCTCCCCTTTCTGCATGCATGCCACTCCCCAAGTCCACTGATAGGGGAGGTCCTCCTCTCCTTCCTTCTGATCTTAGTCTATCAGTTCTCATCAAAAGTGGCTGCATTGTCCTCTACTGTGGCCTGGTAAGGCTGCTCCCCCCTCAGGGGGAGATGATCAAAGAGCAGGCCAATCAGATTATGTCAGAGGCAGTCCCTCTTCCCATCACTATGTAACCCACTTGGACACTGAACTGCCATGGGCTACATCTGTGCAGGGGTTCTAGGTTATCTCCATGAATAGTCCTTGGTTGGAGTATGAGTCTCTGGGAAGTTCCCTGTGTTCAAATTTTCTGTTTCTGTTGCTCTCCTTGTGGAGACCCTGTCCTCTCCAGCTCTTACTATTTCCCACTTCTTACATAAAATTCTTCTTTATTTATACACAATAATAATATTACTCAGCATAAAGCACCATATTTCCATAATCTAATTATATTAAATGAAGAAATTACCCAACCCCTTTTCATATATGCCACAGATTTTTACATTGGAAAACAGTTAAATTTTAAACAAATAGGTTATAGATTAGAGAAATATTTTAAAATAGAAAGTTCTTAAACAACATTTTGTCTGTTTCAGCCCTAGTTTTCTCAACTATAAAATGCAGATGGGAGTGGAGGAGGGAGGGAGGTATGGGGGGGGTACAAAGTGAATAAACTATACTTAATAAAAACAAATAAATAAATAAATAAATAAAAAACATTTAATATCCAAAAATTGTAGATAGTTATATTAATGGCAACAACTGTAATTTCTTAATACTTATTCTTCCTCAAGAACTCATTAACCTTCCGAGCAATATTTTTAGTATACTTCAGTACAGAAAAGGGGGAGTAGAGGCAAAATTTCACCTCATACATGAGGCTATTTGCAATTTATACCTGTTAGGAAACGAAGATTTGGTTTTCTCCAAAGCTGTGTCACTGAATATATCTAACACTTCAGGGCAGGCTCATGCCCAGGAGTAGTCGGACAACACAAAACAGAATCCTTTTTGTTTTGTTTGCTTGAGTTTTATGTTTCATTTTGTTTGGCCATTTTTTTTTTTGTCTTATTGGTTTGTTTTAACTTTTTTGTTTGTTTTTGAGAGAAAGATCATGGAGGTGGGTGAATAATATTATGGTTAAGATCTGGGAGGAGTTTGCAGAGGAAAAATATTTTCAAAATAATATATGAAAAGAAATTATATAAAAAACAAAGATGAAATATAAATAGAGTCACTACTTGCAGGCCTGAAAATGAAATTCAGGAGTAAAATGGTTGTCTATAATTCCGAAGGGTTGGAAATTTATAAGTAGTGCTACAAATAAAATAATTTACATGAAAAATTATATGTATATTTTTGACGTTGGTTTCACTGTTGAGATAACTAACACAGAAAGAGGACAATAAAATCAGAAAACTTTTTTTCTGGTACAAAACAAATTTAAACATACCCAGTTCTCTTCAGAACTACTTCAACCAAACTGCTTGTTTCACTGGATTGATTAGAATGCAGAATGGAATTCTATATATAAAATATTTAGCTAATATTTGGTATATAGAGAACTCTTCACATATAATATCAGTTAAGACATGCTCAGTATAATCACGGTGTTAAAGAAGCAATAAAGCTCCATCAAGAACAATCTTCTGGCAAAGAGAATTGAATCTTTGGCTTGAGTGGAGGTCTAATATTACAGTGGTGTGAGGTCAATCATCTGAGTAGGTGGTCAGACATAGGAAAGCAAGTTCACCTGCAGCCATGTTAAAGAGATAGAATAAATATTTTCTTAATAAAGAGGGATTGGGATGGGAGGAGGGAGGGAACCACGGGGGGGGGGGGATACAAAGTGAGTAAAGTGTAATTAATAAAGAAAAAAAGATTCCTTTATTTTCCAGAATTCCTCCTCTATCCCCACATTGTTATCCCTACAAGCTTAGTATCCATGAAGTTCACCTGCTCATGGCCCTCTTTTAAGGACTCAGCAGACTCATCTTATTTCACTTTCTCTTGATTTCAGTTGTTTACTCAATTTACATATGCTATTGTTTGGTACTCAGTGTTTTCTACTTGTTTATTACCTTCCCCTGCTCCAAAATATGGGGGTCCTCCAGCTGGCAACACAAGTGTGTGGCTTTCCATCTCTCTCTCCATCCTTCTCTACTCGCTTGCAGAGATATGCAGCTTGCCTGTGCTATATTCTTTCTCCTTATTGTTCTTTTTCTTCTTGTTGTTTCTTTTCTTCCACTTCTTCTTAACTTTAATGGAATTTTTCTTGAGCTTCTGTTTGCATTTTTTTTAAATCCTTCCATTAATTAAACTAAGAAACACAGTACAATATCTAAACTTTCTTTGAGCAAACACCATGAAACTCTGCCAAATTCTGGTAACAACAGTATTGCACATATGAAATGAATTAAATTGACACAAATAAATTTCTCTTCTTTCTAACATAGTCACAAACAGACATAACAAGATAAAGACAAAGAGAATGTGTTTCTGCTACATTATTTTCAAACCAGAATTGATTCTGTTAAATTATATTGCAGTGGACGACTCTTTGCTCACCTTCCCCTTAGGGGCCAGGCCACAGAGAAAGACAATGCAGCCAATCCTGAAGAGACCTGATAGGCTAGGTCAGATAGGAGGAGAGGAGGACCGCCCCTATCAGTGGACTAAGGGTAGGGTATAGCAGGAGAACAGGGAGGGAAAGCGGGATTAGGAGGAGACTAAGGAGGAGGCCACAGCTGGGCTACAAAATGAATAAATTGTAATAAAAAATAAATAAATAATATTTTAAAAAGAAAACTGATCACTTCTACAAACACAAACTAGAAATAGTGATAACATTTTATTGCTGGTAATACCTATGCTTACTTGTATTTTTAATCACAGACATATCTTTCCACTATGAGTTCTTGAGTTTATGTCATTTTTTTCTCATTATAACCACTTGAATTAAATTAGATGCAAAATACTTAATTAGGTTTCTAGAGCCTGAGAGTGAGTTAAGTAACTATAATATTCCCCTGATTTTAGTGTCAATAACATTATCTTTGTATTAAAAGGTTTCCTATGAAAACTAACAATGAAATATTCAATCTTCCTGAAAAAAAGAATTCTCAAAACGGCATTCAAGTTGCGCTATGGAAGCAAGAAATCCCTTACTTCATTAACACATGAAAGAGAACATGCAATCAACTTCTGAGTGGAAAACCTCTAATAATGTTGAATGATTCCCAAGCTCATAATTCAGTAGAAGCACAATGGAATTATAATTCACTTTTTAGAATCCCAAATAGCCACCTGTCTGTAAATAAAAGTGTCCCGTAAACTGGTGTCACTGTTAATAAATTCTAAACCCAGAGGTCTGTTACTTGTGAGCAGAGTTATTTAGCTCAAGTTTTCACATATTTTAAAATAAATCCTATTCGTTTGTTCCTTCTCTAAGAATCTTAACATGTTACATGTGAAACTAATTCTCAGCTTCTTCCTGATGTTCTTCATCTGTATATTTGTAAGACAAAAAAAAAAAAAAAATGCAGGAACTGTTGTCTTACAGAATGATGTCTAGAGACAAGAATCCTCTTTCTAGTTCCTAATCAATATTCAGAATAATAAATTACAAGGATCTTCCATTGTTCTAAGCCCTACATAGAAGCTCTCCTCCACTGCTTGCTTCACCTATGTTAGCATTAAATCCAAAAAGGATTTGCTAAAAGATGTTATTTTAAAATATTTTTAAAATTTTAAGAAACATAGATTTATGTCCTCCCCCCCCCCAAAAAAAATGACAGTTAATGAAATGGATAAGTACAGAAACAGCAGTAAGAAATATAGTCTTGTGGTCAAGTCTCATACAGTAGTATCTTTCCAACAGAGCAGTAATCCTGCAAGGTACAATGCATCTAGAAAGCTTGCAGCCCTGCTGAAGAACTTGTAATGACCACATCATTACTTGTAGGTTGGTGTTCTATTGCTAAGAAAACAAAAGAGTCAAATGACTCCTAGAGATACTGTGCTATACTCACAGATCAATGTTCTATTCAGCCCTCACCAAAGGAACTTCCTGCTGAAGCAGATGGGTGCAAATACAGAAACCCACAACCAGGCATTGAACACACACACACACACACACACACACACACACACACACACACAGAGAGAGAGAGAGAGAGAGAGAGAGACTTGGAACAATATCACTAAATTGGATTTCTCAGTAAACCCTGCCACCCAGAGCTGAGGTAAAACTGCAGAAGAGGAAGCAGACAGAGGGAAACACCAGAGAGGATTGAAATCACCAGAAGAATAAGGACCTCTAAATAAACTAATCAACGCTGATATGAACTCACAGACTGATGCAGCTTGCACATGGCCTGAACAGATCTGCAGCTGGTCCTATGAATACATACAGCTTTTAGGTATTTGTTTTTGTTAGACAGTTGAGTGTGTGAATCACCGGGTCTCCGATTTATACGGCTTTCTCTTGAGCTCTTTTCCTAGAATTGGCATGCCTTGTCCAATTCAGCTATGATGTGGTTTGTCTTATTTTATTTGTTTGTTTGTTTGCTTGTTTACTTATGTTTTGTTGTAACTTCTTAGAAGCCTGTTCTTTTCTAATGAAAGACAGAATGGAACTGGGTACAGATAGGAGCAGTTGAGGGAAGGGAAATTGGAATCAAAATATATTATATGAGAAGAGAATCTCTTTCCATTACAAGGAGAAGAGAGGCAAAGAGGTTTGTTTGCTTATAATTTGGAAGGTATACATTCCAAACTTAGATACCTCAAGTGCTTGACCCTCTAGTAGAGTCATTTTGCAGAGGCCTCACAATGAAGACTGCAAGAAGAGAAAAAGAGCATCAAATTTCAGAGATCAAAATTTCAAAGGATTTTTTCCTTTTGTTGTGTCTTTTGTAGTTTTATGTAATAACCCATTCATGAGAATTGATACATTAGCAGAGAATACCACACCAATCTTTTTCAAGCCTATGACTTCAATTATCTCATTAACTCTCAGTCAGTCTGACAAAGTAAGTCCCATAACACTTCCCTAGCTTCTACCACTTAATGTTCATTGACTCATAATAAGCAAATGCATTGCGGTAAAGTCACATTATGAAAGTTAAAAGTTCTAGTTTAGAAAATACTTTAAAGATACTTTACTACCATCACCCTTGAAGACCAGTTCTTCCAGAAAGAAGACAAACCATAAAGCAGAAAAGGGACTCATTCATGGACCACACCAATTTTGAAACTTCAACTAAAAATGTTTTGAAAATCTGTGATATTCTAGAAAACAGGAATTATTATTGTATTGTGATAATAAAATGTTGGGTTTAAGGATTCTGTTTCCTGCATTAGTGGCAAAGATGTTGCATAAATGCTGCTTTCAACATCTTATCATAATAGCTAAAAGAGCTTTTTGGTGACATAAAATGTGTATTTATCATATTCAGATATGCCTTTCCATATCTATGGGTCTCATGGATTTCTAGTTTTATTCTCAGTCCTTTATTACTCAGTTACCCAACAGGCGACAATCTGTGAGTTGGAGGAAGAATTCCTACTCTGTGGGTTTTCATATACGTATTTTACAGTTCTTCATTAAGAAGATTCTGTGTTATATCCAGCATCTATTTAGTGTATATAAATACATATTAGTCCATTAAATCCTTTGTTTCTGTTTTTAATGAAATGGCAGTTGCTGAGACAATTGCAGTGAGAAATTTAAACTCTTCCCACTATGACAAACAAAAGACAATATCATTTTTTTTATTATTAGAGAAAACATTGCAGTTAGAAGACTGTATATAAAACTCTATTACCTTTTAAAGGAACTTTAAAACCTTAACTTACTCCTTTTAAAGTTGGTATACAATAGTGTTGCTTCTTTCTCAGGATTAGAAAATTAATGCGTAAAGAAAAAAAAACAAAAACCAAATATCTTAAAATGATAACTGAGGATGCCGTTGAAATTTTTGTTTTTTGTTTTTTTTAATTTTGTGGGTATGATTGATGTGTTTGAGGGGCATGTTCTTGTATGTGAATGAGGGTGAATAATGCCTTGGAATTTCCATGTTAGTAGGGGGACAGACAGGTGTGAATTTCCATATGCTCCTCTGTTGGAGACAATCTCCATTTTCTTCTGTTGCCTGTGATATGCAACAGGCTTGTGGCTTCCTAGGAATTTCGTGATCTATACCTCTAGCTCCCATAAACATGTTGTAATTACAGATGTGCAAGCTCCTTTGTTCACTTTTTTCTCATTTCTTGGGGTTCAAATTCAGGTTTAAGTGTAGAAATGACTTTATTCAGTGAGCTATCACTGTAGCTCTTAACTTATTTTTAAGTCAACAGATTAATTTCTTTTTTTTTTTTTCAATGCAGTTTATTCAGGAACCTTAAACAATCCTCGGACCATGGGGAAAGCCAGCCCACAGCTTAAATAGCCTCTGGGTAGCCAACCCAGGCGTGCCACGTGGGCAATGCAGATAGGTTCACATACATGGAAGCAAGCCAGATCCTCAGCCTTAGCCAAATGTGGAATTGTTCGTGACAGAGAGCACTCACCATCAGGAAGGTGGAAGGCAGAAACCAGCTCCATCTTTAAGGCATAGCATTCCGCAGCTCTCTACAGTTCCCCCTTTTTGTTTTAGACGCATCAGGCAAGAGTAGAGGTCTGATCTCTGATATTAGAAATAAATTGGGACTTTGTACCAATGTTCATTTAGGTGTCATCCACCCAAAGAGCATCAGACCTGCCTGATACCTTTTTCTCAGAGGCGGGACCTGGGGCATCAACCCGCATGCAATCAGACATGCTCTTCTCTGGGTCCAAAGCGGCTGACCCTGAGTGCAGTGCTTAGCCTCGCATCCTGAGCGTATCATTTTAGCTTTTTATGGTATCCAACCATGCTTGGGGAGAATGTCCTGCTTCAATGGCTGTAAAGGCCTGAATGGTCATGGCTGCATCACACTGTTGTGAGACTCTAATCTTGCATATATACCACAGGCAAACCAAGGAGACCAACACCAGAAGGCCTGCTAACGCTCCCATGCCCGCCCATTCCTTCAGATGATTCATGGCTGCAGCAATCCATGTTGATAATCCTGTGGCTAGTCCTGCATCCACTCTGGTAGAATTTACTGTGACAATGGCCACTCTCAGCTGCTCCATCGTAGTATCGAATTCTCCAGTCCAATTACCTAAAATATAGCTCGACAATTGTTTAGACAGATTTGCAGCACAGGAAAAATTCTCATGTTGTATGCTAGTGACACAAAGTCCAGCATACTTTCATTGACAGCCAGGTTGAGCGATTTGCCATAGGCTATCAATTTGCTCCTGCACGAGGTCAATCCTCTGATTGAACACCATCTAGCTTCCTTTTAGTTGAGCATTAATTCCTTTATGTACAACTAAGGCATGAGCTACATTGGCTAAATGATTATTCAGGGTCTGAGCAGTCTGCCTAGTATGACTCATGGCTAATGCCCCGGTGGTAGCTTCGACAGCCGCCAATGAGATGGTAGTAACAATGGTGGCTGTAGTTCCAAGATCCCTTTTCTGTCTGAAGAGAGTCATAGCGTGAGGGGCATCAATGGGCACAGGCACCCAGTGAGGCATGCGAGTAACCAGGGCATACCTAAATTTACTAGCATTCCATCATTGGGCAAAAAAGCAAGTATCATTACCACAATTACTTGGCTCTATCTGGCTAATAATGAATAAAAATGGGGGATATAGACAAACAGGTGTGGGCTTATAGGAAATATTATGAGAAGCCTTAACCCCTCGTTGGAACATCCTGCGTCAGTTCTAGAACTAGCAGTGGTGGTGTCTGAGGTCTGAGTAGGTTCAGGAGACCATTGCCCCCAGGGGCGAGACTTGCTCCATGCCAATTGACTAACTCCATGTTTTCCTCCAATTTTGAAAGTCATTTAAGGTTCTTAATTTATTTTTTCCCTTTTTTTTTTAAATTTTTCATCAATTACACTTTATTCATTCTGCATCCCCCCATAAGCCCCTCCCTCCTCCCCTCCCAATCCCACCCTCCCTCCTCCCTCTGCTTGCATGTGATAGTCTGCAGGGGAGAGCCTTTCAGAAGTCCTCTGTGTCAGGCTCCTGACTTGTTCCCTCTTTTCTCCTTCTTCTGATGTCCATCTTCTTTGCGTTTCTGGATAGGAATTGAGCATTTTAGCAAGAGTCCTCTGTCAGGATTAGTTTCTTTAGGTGTACAGATATTAGTAGGTTTATCCTATATTATATGTCTATATGAGTGAGTACATACCATGTGCGTCTTTCTGCTTCTGGGATAGCTTACTCAGGACGATTTTTTCCAGATCCCACCATTTACCTGAAAATTTCATGATTTCCTTGTTTTTTTATTGCTGAGTAATATCACATTATGTAGATGTACCACAATTTCTGTATCCATTCCTTCACTGAGAGGCATCTGGGCTGTTTCCAGCTTCTGGCTATTACAAATAAGGCTTCTACAAACGTGGTTGAGCAAATGTCCATACTGTGTACTTGAGCATTTTTTGGGTATATGCCTAGGAGTGGTATAGCTGGATCTTGAGGAAGTGCTATGGGGAGAGTGCAGGGAATCTTAGGAAAGAAGTGAGAAACAGTAAGATCTACAGAGGACAGGAACTCCACAAGCAACAGAACCAAAAAAATCTGAGCAGAGAGGTCTTTCCTGAGACTGAGACTCCAACCAAGGATTATGCACAGATGTAGCCATGGCAGTTCAGTATCCAGGTGGGTTACATTGTAATAGGAACAGGGACTGTCTCTGACATGAACTGATTGGCCTGCTCTTTAATTACCTCCCCCAGAGGGGGAAGCAGCATTACCAGGCCACAGAAGAAGACAATGAAGCCACTCCAGATGAGACCTAATTGACTAGGTTCAGAAGGAAGGAAAAGAAGACTTCCCCATCAGTGGTCTTGAGAAGGAGCATGCATGCAGAGGATGGAGGAAGGGAGGGATTGTGACTGGAGAAGGGAGGAAACCACAGGGGGGATACAAAGTGAATAAAGTGTAATTAATAAAAAAAATCTTTAGGATTAAGTGTACTATTTGTGGAAGATGTGAATGACTACAACAGCAGGGTTAAAAGAAAACAGAGAATGCTTGAGCTCCATCATTTCTGCATTACTTCCCCCTGTTAGTTGTGTATCCTCTGAAGCAGCTAAACCTCTCAGTACCTGAGTTTCTTCGTTCAGAATTCAGAATTCCTAATAGGATCTACCTCACAGGATTGAAATGAAGATAACTCTAGAGCAGCTTCATATGAGATTTAAGAACTTAATGACACTGTGGATATCGCATGTCCTACTCAAATTAATTCATAGATTAAATAAAGTTTTATATGTAAAAAGTAGCTATGTTTTTCTCACTATTTCATCTGATTTAATTCATTAATTAATATATTTACTGTGCATCCTGATCATTGCTCCCTCTTTTCTGTACTCCCAGTCCCATCCCCTTTTGTTTTTCCCCTAGCCTCCCTCCCCTACTCCTCAGAAAAGGAGAGACCCTCTACGAACTCAGATTCTTTCCATAACTTTTCATTGTATGGAAAAATTAAAAAATAAGAAAATGATATTATAGATTATTATAAATTAAGTTTGACACAGAATATCTCTAAGAAACTCATTATTGAATTTTCTATGAATAATCCCCTATAATTAAAGCAAAACCCAATTAGGAGTCATAGTTCCCTTCCTGTTTCATAATGATGAGAAGTGCCCATTGATCCCGAAGATTATGAGCATGCTTGTTTTCTGAGGAGCCTGCAAATGTACATTTTATTTAAAGACTCAAACTAGCAGGTGTATACAGAAGCAGTGGCTCAACAATCTGTCTGTGAATTTTGCAATCTTCCTTGAAGTTTCTGCTCATTAGCTAGAATGTTCTTCCAGACTCTGATTTTTAAAACTATGACAGGTGCAAAACTACAAACTGCTTCATTTATGCCACAGTGTGAAGTGGTGAAATGAGAAGTGGCATTTAGAACAAGTTTGGTGTCATGACCAAACTTGGGGTACAATTTATGATCCTGTGGATGGATATGAAAGCAATGTTTTGCAAGCTAAATCCTTGCCTGGATGAATGGACTCTGCCAGAAAATGAAGCAGAGTGTGAAACAATCTGGTAATTCAAATTCTTATCTGTTTTTCTTGTGCCTCAGAGGAAGAGGAAGCATGCAGAATGGCCAAATGAAGAAATACAGATTTTAGAAACAATGCTTTCAAATGTTTTCTCAAGATAATGTCAGCTAAGCATTTATAATTTCAATAAAGCTGTCAAGGACATAAAAAATATAATTGTCAACAAACAAATTGTGCGATGGTTTGCAGAAATCATCCTATTATCATAAAGTGTATATGCTCACCTCACATACCAAAAATTTCATTCTTCAAGAGCAAAATGAAACTAAATTTGGAATTTGGTACACTCATTAAATGTTAAGATAGCTGAGAAGATGAGATTATTCATTGGGTAAAAGCATTTGCCAACAAGTGATGCTTGAGTTTGAGTACTTGAAGGTATTCATAAGATAGAAATAAAGAAAGATGAAAGAAAGAAAGAAAGAAAGAAAGAAAGAAAGAAAGAAAGAAAGGAAGGAAGGAAGGAAGGAAGGAAGGAAGAAAAACAGACCAGCACATTGTTCTCCAGACAGATATAAGACACAGAGAAACAGTACAAAAGGTAAGGGTAAAGAAAGCAAAAGAAAAGAGAAAAAAAAACAGGAGAAGGGGAAGAGAGAACGAGATAGAAACAGAGAGACAAGCATGCTTTAATGGGGAAAGATTAAGAGAACTCATAAAGATATAATTGGTTTGTACTTGAGAATAGGAACAGAATAAAATTATGGGTCACATAATAAAATTTTTTCTGTTTTAGATTTTTGAAACAAATTCAAAGCTAACTAAAAAAGTATGCCTGATACAACATAACATCAGACTTTCTTTGTAGAATATGAATTAAGCTTAGCTTCAGAAAAAAAATGAAATAGATGCAAACTCCACTATCTCTCTTGATAAGTCCTAGATAGCATATACATAACACAGGAGGACCAGCCTGGCACACTGACTTTTAAGCAGTGATTCTTTCAAGACAATGAAGAGAAACTGCATTTCTAAGTTCTTTAACTGTTAAACAACGTTAAAATCAATGCTAACATGAAAGAGTCTCCACAATACACACTCCTTTTAAAATAATTTTTATTTTTATATTAATCACAGGTTATTTACTTTGTATCCCAGCCATACACCCTCCCTCATTTCCTCCTAATCCCACCTTCTCTCCCTCATCTCCCTATCCCCCTCTAAGTCCACTGATAGAGTAGGCTGTCCTCTACTTCCAGGTCTCCTTTATCAGGTATCCTTTTTCAGGGCTGGCTGCAATGTCCTCCTCCGTGGCCTAGCAAGGCTGATCCTCCCTCAGGGACGGGGGAGGTCAAAGAGCCAGCCATTGAGTTCATGTCAGAGACAGTCCCTGTTCCCTTTACTATGGAAACCCATTTGGATGCTGGGCCGCCATGAGCTACTTCTGAGCAGGGGGTCTAGGTTATATTCATGCATGGTCCTTGGTTGGAGATACAGTCTCACAAAAGACCCCTGTGCCCAGATATAATTTGGTCCTTGTGGAGCTCCCATCCTCCCCAGGTCTTACTAACTACCCCTTCTTTCAGAAGATTCCCTGCACTCTACCCAAGGTTTTTTTTTTGAGTCTCAGCATCTGCTTTGATACACTGCTAGGTAGAGTTTTTCAGAGGCCCTCTGTGGTAGGTTCCTGCCTTGTTTCTTGTTTTCTCCTACTTCCAATGTCCATCTAATTTGTCTTTCTATTTGAGGATTGATTATCTTACCTCAGGTCCTCTTTCTTGTTTAGCTTCTTTAGGTGTACAGACATTAGTATTTTTAACCTATCTTATAGATCTAGTATGCACTTATAAGTGAGTATATACCGTGTGTGTCTTTCTGCTTCTGGGATACCTCACTCAGCTTGATCAAAACAACCCTGAGACTTTACCTTACACACATCAGAATTACTAAGATCAAAATCTCAAGTGACAACACATACTGGAGAGGTTATGGAGAAAGGGGAACCCTCCTCCATTGCTGGTGGGAGTGTAAATTTGTGCAATCACTTTGGAAATCAATCTGGCCCTTTTTCAGACAATTAGGAATACTGCTTCCTCAAGATCCAGCTATACCACTCCTCGGCATGTATCTAAAATATGCTCAAGTACACAATAAGGACATTTGTTCAACCATGTTTGTAGCATCTTTATTTGTAATAGCCAGAACCTGGAAGCAACCCAGATGTCCCTCAACAGAAGAATGGATACAGAAATTGTGGTATATCTACACAATGGAATATTACTCAGCAATGAAAAACAAGGAAATCTTGAAATTTTGTAGGCAAATGGTGGGATCTAGAGAAGATCATCCTATACACACCTTCTAATGCTTGTATTCGTGTTGATATGAAAAAAGTAATATTGTGGATGGAAAAATTCACCTTACTACTTAATGGGTGTTAGACTAGGGATTGGTTGCATGGCTATCTCGAGAAAATTACTGTCAGTCAAAACAGGCAACTGGCCCATATTAACACTAGTTCTTGTTGTTTTGAGGCAGTTTCATGAGCCTGTAGACACTTGTTCTATCTTCTGAAGATGAAGTCCAACACAGTGCTCTGGTCTGACTTGAGCAGAGATGTCTGCAGAAACATCTTTCTGCATGAAGTTGGAATATCAGCATCAAAAGGAATGTTTGTTCTTACTTTCACTTACCTGCGAAATTCTAACTCTGTCTCCTGAAGAGCTGTGTTGATTATTTGCGCGATCTGCACTTAGGGAACTGACCTCACCTCTCTCTGGCACTCGATGCCTTCCATCCCACAACCCTTTTGGAGGGCTTGCTTTTACCCTCCAGAATAGATGGAATTCTTAGCCTATCCTCTGGAACCCCATTCTGCTACTTGAAAACCAAATCCAAGCATCCACTTCCTCCATAGGTGGTACTATCACTTCTCTTTCCTTCTGGCCCTCCAACCCCATCACATACGGACCTCTGTGGAAGCATCTTTTCTTTTCTTTTTTTTTTTTTTCCAACACAGGTAGCATCTTTACCTCAGCACTTCCTAGTATATCAACGCTTCTTTATTTCTTGTTCAGACAAAATGTTAAAAACCACCCTAAGGGCACTGGGATTCCTACACAACATGATCCCAGTGGAGTTGCTATCAGCTCTCCCAGTCAGATGTCACATCTCCACTGGCCTACTCAGGTCATCCCTGCTGTTAAGTACCTGCACACCCATTCTCAAGTCAGCAGAGAGGCAGACCTTCAGACCTTCAGCATTTACAACCACTTGAGAGTCAGTGCAGTGTGTCTACCGGTTCCCTAGGTCAAAGATCACACCCCGCCTTCCCTACAGCTTTCAGGCACTCATTACTTCTTCCGTTATTTCACATATTAAGCAGTACATGGAAACTGATGACAGGATGTGGTGGCTGAGGTAGAGGATTGGAAGGTGTTCATCTGATATTTATTCATCATTTGTGCACGGTACAAATACTTTTGGCAGTAAATCCACAAACATTAATTCATACAAATTATATTTAAACTTTGAAATTGTGATAGCTATAGTGTAATTTATACAATATTATCAAAATTCAGTTTCAGCTCCTCCAATATTAATATAAAAGGCATTCTCAAACATTACTCAAGAGTCTGGCTAGCTTTTATTTATGCGAGCTCGGATGATTCTGTGTTAATTTGATAATCTGAAATCTTAAAGCCCTAAATTATACCATTACTAGTTTACATAAAGTAAGCTTTACAGCAAGATCACACATTTGAATCTGCTAATAGTTGAATCAAAATTATTGCTAAACACTTGCCTCACACTAGCCGTGGGAATCGGATTCAAGCACACTATCAAGATCGAGTGTGTATGTTGATATTCATACTTTAAAACTAAATTTTACATTTCTTATTCTTTTAATAAAACCAATACTAAATCATCCACATGTTACTAAAACAGCTTTTAGATAAAAGTATTTGTGATGGATCCATCAGGTGGACCCTGGGTAAGATGCTCAATCTTCATTCAGAAAGGCAAATGAGACTGACATCAGAAGAGGGAGAAAACAGGGAACAGGAAAGGAGCTTACCACAGAGAGCCTCTGAAAGACTCCACCCTGCAGGGTATTAGAACATAGGCTGAGATTTATAGCCTAACATTTGGCAGAGTGCAGAGAATCTTGTGAAAGAAAGGGGAGACAGAAAGACTTGGAGGGAACAGGAGTTCCACAAGGAGAGCAACAGAACCAAAAAATCTGGGCAAAGGGGTCTGCTCTGAGACTGATACTCCAACCAAGGACCATGCATGGAGATAACCTAGAACCACTGCACAGAAGTAGCCCATGGCAGTTCAATGTCCAAGAGGGTTCCCCAATAATAGGAACAGGGGCTGTCTCTGACATGAACTCAGTGGCCTGCTCTTTGATCACCTCCACCTGAGGGGGAAGCAGCCTTATCAGTCCACAGAGGAAGACAAAGAAGCCAGTCCTGTTGAGACCTGATAGACTAGGGTCAGATGGAAGAAGAGGAGGACCTCCCTTATTATTGGACTTGGGGGAGGGGCAGAGGAGAAGAAGAAGGAGGGTGGGATTGAGAGAGGAAGGGAGAGGGGGCTACAGCTGGGATACAAAGTGAATAAGCTGTAATTAATAAAAATAAAAATAAATTAAAAAACATACACAGGAGTGTCTTGCCCTATCATGCTTCAATACAAGCACACATTGTGTGTTAAGACAGGCTAAGTCTACCTGTCTTTTCTTTTTTTTTAATTTTTTATTTAACTTTTATTAATTACACTTTATTCCTTTTGTATCCCCCATAAGCCCCTCCATCCTCCCCTCCCGGTCCCACCCTCTCCCCCTTTCTGCATGCATGCCTCTCCCCAAGTCCACTGATAGGGGAAGTCCTCCTCTCCTTTCTGATTTTTTTTTTTTGTTCTTCTCAATGCAGTTTATTCAGGAACCTTGAACAATCTTCTGACCCTGGGGAAAGCCAGACCACAGCTTAAAATAGCCTCTGGGTAGCCAACCCTAGTGTGCCTTGTGGGCAATGCAGATAGGTCCACATACAAGGAAGCAAGCCAGATCCTCAGCCTTAGCCAAATATGGAGTTGTTTGTGACAGAGAGCACTCACCATCAGGAAGGTGGAAGGCAGAAACCAGCTCCATCTTTATGAAATATTGTTTATCATAAATATTTTTATTTTTGAAGAAAGACTTTGAAAAACTTTTCACATTTATTATGTATTTAATGTAAGGATTCTTGTGGAATTCAGAGGACAGCACTGAGGACTTCTATTTTCTTCTTCCACTATGAAAATGTGCCCATCAAACTTTAGATGTCATGCTTTGCCAAAAAGGCTTTTATCAATTTAGCTATCCCATTGCCTCAAAAGAGCATTTTTTTCACAATAGAATTATTTTAGTTTTTTCTAAACTCATTAATTTCTATCTTAATAACAGAAAGCTATACTTTCAATTTCTTTATGTGACATTTAGAGTTTCTTCATTTAATCTACACACTGTGCAATTGTTTTCATTATATATATGTGAACATATCTATATACATATATATGTTCATATACATATATATATATATACATATGCATATATCCAAACCATGCTCACATATATAACAGGAAACAGGTATACTTGAATACCATTTCTGGGCAAGAGGACATAGTCTCTGATGATGCCAAAGCTTTAAAGTTACTGCCTTTTTAAGAAACCACTACAACTCAGTGGACTTGGAAGGGGGCAGGGAGAAGATGAGGGAGGAAAGGGAGGGTTGGGAGTGAAAGAAGGAGAGGGCTACAGCTTGGATACAAGTGAATGTATAAAATTATTTAAAAATAAAAAAAACCACTACAATGTTGCTTTTTAATTTTTATTTTTTATTTTTTTAAATTTTTTATTTAACTTTTATTAATTACACTTTATTCATTTTGTATCCCCCCATAAGCCCCTCTCCTCCCCTCCAGGTCCCACCCTCCCCTCCCTTTCTGCATGCATGCCCCTCCCCAAGTCCACTGATAGGGGAGGTCCTCCTCTCCTTCTCTCCTTTCTGATCTTAGTCTATTAGTTCTCATCAGAAGTGGCTGCATTGTCAGGGTTCTAGGTTATCTCCATGAATAGTCCTTGGTTGGAGTATGAGTCTCTGGGAAGTTCCCTGTGTTCAAATTTTCTTGTTCTGTTGCTCTCCTTGTGGAGTTCCTGTCCTCTCCAGATCTTACTATTTCCCACTTCTTTCATAAGGTTCCATGCACTCTGCCCAACAGTTGGCCATCAGGCTCAGCATCTGCTTTGACAGTCTGTACGGCAGAGGCTTTCAGAGGCCCTCTATGGCAGGTTCCTAGGTTGTTTCCTGTTTTCTTCTTCTGGCTTTCAGAGGCCCTCTGTAGCAGGTTCCTAGGTTGTTTCCTGTTTTCTTTTTCTTCTGATGTCCATACTCTTTGCCTTTCAGGATGGGGATTGAACATTTTAGTTAGGGTCCTCTCTTTTGCTTGTTCGTTTAGATGTACAGATATTAGTGGGTTTATTCTATGTTGTATGTTTATATGAGTGAGTATATACCATGTGTGTCTTTTTTGCTTCTGGGACAACTCACTCAGGATGATCCTTTCCGGATCCCACCATTTACCTGCAAATTTCATGATTTCCTTATTTTTCATTGTTGAGTAATATTCCATTGTGTAGATGTACCACAGTTTCTGCATCTATTCTTCAGTTGAGGGGCATCTGGGCTTTTTCCAGCTTCTGGCTATTACAAATAAAGCTGCTACGAACATGGTTGAGCAAATGTCCTCAATGTGTACTTGAGCCTCTTTTGGGTATATGTCTAGGAGTGGTATGGCTGGATCTTGAGGAAGCACTATTCCTAGGTGTCTGAGAAAGCGACAGATTAATTTCCAGAATGTTTGTACAAGTTTACATTCCCACCAGCAGTGGAGAAGTGTTCCCCTTTCTCCACAACCTCTCCAGCATGTGTTGTCACTTGAGTTTTTGATCTTGGCCATTCTGATGGGTGTAACCTGAAATCTCAGGGTTGTTTTGATTTGCATTTCCCTAATTTCTAATGAGGTTGAGCATTTCTTTAAGTGCTTCTCTGCCATTCGATATTCCTCTACAGAGAATTCTCTGTTTAACTCTGTTCCACATTTTTTAAGTGGATTACTTGGTTTGCTGCTTTTCAGCTTCATTAGTTCTTCATATATACTGGATATGAGTCCTCTGTCAGATAAAGGGTTGGTGATGATTCTTTCCCAATCTGTAGGCAGTCGCTTTGTTTTGATGACTGTGTCCTTTGCTTTGCAAAAGCTTTTCAGTTTCATGAGGTCCCATTTATTGATTGTTGCTCTTAGAGCCTGTGCTGTTGGTGTTCTGTTCAGGAAGTTTTCCCCTGTACCAATGAGTTCTAGGGTATTCCCCACTTTTTTTTCCAAGCTGATTTAATGTGTCTGGTTTTATGTTGAGGTCTTTGATCCACTTGGACTTCAGTTTTGTGCAGGGTGATAAGTATGGATCTATTTTTATTTTTCTACTAAATGACAGCTGGGTCAGGGAAGAAATAAAGAAAGAAATTAAAATCTTCCTAGAACTCAATGAAAATGAAGACACAACATACCCAAACTTGTGGGACACAATGAAAGCAGTCCTAAGAGGAAAGTTCATAGCACTAAGTACCTTCAAGAAGAAATTTGTGACAGCTCATTCAAGCAACTTAATGGCCCACTTAAAATCCCTAGAAAAAGAAGAAGCAGACACACCAAGAAGGAGTAGACGGCTGGAAATAATCAAACTCAGGGCTGAAACCAATCAATTAGAAACAAATAAAACAATTCAAAGAATCAATGAAACCAAGAGCTGGTTCTTTGAGAAAAATCAACAAGATTGACAAACCCTTAGCCAAGCTAACTAAAAGGCAGAGAGACACCACCCAAATCAACAAAATCAGAAATGAAAAGGGGGACATAACTACAGACACTGAGGAAATCCAAACAATCATTAGGACTTACTTCAAAAGTCTATATGCCACAAAATTTGAAAATCTAAATGAAATGGACAATTTTCTTGATCGATTTGACTTACCAAAGCAAGGTAAATTAATTAAATAGTCCTACATCCCCCAAAGAAATAGAAGCAGTCATCAAAAATCTCCCATCCAAAAAAAGCCCAGGACCAGATGACTTTAACGCAGAATTCTACCAGACCTTCAAAGAAGAGCTAACTTCAATTCTCTTCAAACTATTCCACAAAATAGAAACAGAAAGAACATTACCAAACTCATTCTATGAAGCCACAGTCATCTTGGTACCTAAACCTCACAAAGACTCAACAAAGAAAGAGAATTTCAGGCCAATCTCCCTTACGAACATTGATGCAAAAATACTTAACAAAATACTCGCAAACCGAATACAAGAACACATCAAAGATATTATCCACTATGACCAAGTAGGCTTCATCCCAGGTATATAGGAGTGGTTCAATATACGGAAATCCATCAATGTGATCCAGCATATTAACAAACTGAAAGAAAAAAAAAACGCTTTTTAATTTTTTTTTACCTGTGAAAGTTTCATTTTTTTCAAGTTTTTATTATTATTATTATTATTAATTACACTTTATTCATTTTGTATCCCACCATAAGCCCCTCCCTCCTCCCCTCCCGATCCCACCCTTTCTCCCCTTTCTGCATGCATGCCCCTCCTCAAGTCCACTGATAGGGGAGGTCTTCCTCTCCTTCTTTCTGATCTTAGACTATCAGTTCTCATCAGAAGTGGCTGCATTGTCATCTTCTGTGGCCTGGTAAGGCTGCTCCCCCCTCAGGGGGAGGTGATCAAAGAGCAGGCCAATCAGATTATGTCAGAGGCAGTCCCTCTTCCCATCACTATGTAACCCACTTAGACACTGAACTGCCATGGGCTACATCTGTGCAGGGGTTCTAGGTTATCTCCATGGATAGTCCTTGGTTGGAGTATGAGTCTCTGAGAAGTTCCCTGTGTTTAAATTTTCTTGTTCTGTTGCTCTCCTTGTAGAGTTCCTGTCCTCTCCAGGTCTTGCTATTTCCCACTTCTTACCTAAAATTCCATTCACTCTGCCCGTCAGTTGGCCATCAGGCTCAGCATCTGCTTTGATAGTCTGCAGGGCAGAGGCTTTCAGAGGCCTCTGTGGCAGGTTCCTAGGTTGTTTCCTGTTTTCTTCTTCTGGCTTTCCGAGGCCCTCTGTAGCAGGCTCCTAGGTTGTTTCCTGTTTCCTTCTTCTTCTGATGTCCATCCTCTTTGCCTTTCAGGATGGGGATTGAGCATTTTAGTTAGGGTCCTCTCTTTTGCTTAGTTTGTTTATATGTACTGATTTTAGTGGGTTTAAATGGCATGAAACTCATTAGTCCTTTCTGAACTTAAAATCATTCGAATAGTGAACAGTCTGTGACATTAATCATCAGATGTGATGGCACTATTCCCTGGGGCAAATCTTTCCGATGTCTACCTTTAATGTTGCTACCAATGTCTCTGTGCACCAAACTCAGAAGAAATCGCTTTGACTCTTACACAACACATCTGTGAAACAAAAATTGTTACATGCATGTTTCTTTTTTTTATAATATGGTACAAATTTATTGTAATCTAAACAGGGTGGTACTGGCATCAAAAGCAGATATTTCAACCAATGGAAGAGAGGAAAATCCAGACATGCATCCAAGCTTTTACAGTCAACTGGTCTTCAGTAAGAATGCCAAGAGCATGCACTAGAAAAGGGAGACTCTTGAGAAAAGATTATGATGAGAAAACTGGCTGCCCATATGCAAAAGAATGATATAAATTTTTATCTCACACTATACATAAAATTTCAAACTATACATAAAGATAAAGTCAAAACTGATTAATAATTTGAACATAAGATGTGAATTTACAAAACCTTTGAAGAAAATACAGGGCAGGCTTCTTGGCTTTGTTTTAGGCTGAGATATATTGGAGAGGCCATCAAACACAAGCAACAAAATGTTTAAAAATATGCAAGTGCTTGCACATTTCTTAAATAAAACAAGAAAACTTCTGCACAGAAAAAGGAAATGATTGACAGAGTGAAAGACAATCCCAAAACTAGAAAAAAAATATTTGCAAACCACATTATCTGTGAAAAAGTTGATAGCCTAGATAAGGTGTTCCTTACAACTCAATAAAAAGAAGATACTTAACCCTAACCCTAACCCTGAAAACAGCATGCATTTGAATAACTATTTCTCAGAAGGAGATGTGCACTAATGGCTAACAGGTATGAGAAAAACCCTAACCCTAACCCTAACCCTAACCCTAACCCTAACCCAGGAAAGTGTCAATTACTAATGCTTTAGGTATGACACAGGTGGCTTCTGTCCCCTCAGGCATGAAGAACAAAAGTCAGCTGACTCATTCATAGAAAAGGAGCACCAAGGACAGCACTTGTCCCTGGTCACACATATCCAACTGCCAGACTTGAAGGCTCATCAGGCTGCAGATGCTCTCTGTTTGCTGACTTTTCACATACGATGTCTCTACCCTGCATAGCTTTGGTCCTGTACTTCAGTGGTTGAAAAAGTAATGATCATAGAATTGCCTTTTTCTTGGTACAGGGACATACACTTTCCCTATAGGTCTTCCATTGGTAACAGAGAAGATAAAATAAGGATACATCCAAGAATTTTAGTGTGAAATATTTCATTCAAGGCTTTATAGTGATAATTTACTACATTATAATTAATTAATTATCCAATGTGAATGACAAAACATCTGACAGGAACTTATACAGTATGTGAACTGTTAGTATCACAGAGAATTATGAGAAGACTGTTGTAGCTATGTAATGAAATACAAAATACCGCAATGCTGAGTTGCAGCATTCACAGTGAAGGAGATCACAACTAACTACGAACAAAAAGAACAGCAACGACCACATGCAGAAAGGCTCTGGTCAGCAATGTCACCCAGCATCCGTTCCTGATTTATCATTAACCTCCTATCTAGGACAGCTACTCTCAATTTCATACTCAAAGTCACCCTAAAGTTTCCAAAATGTCGCACGATTACATGCATGTTTCTAAATGCTAATTTTCACTTGTATACTCCAATTTTTTTTTCCATAGGCAACAGTGCTGCCAGGTTTTTCTTGATATGACAGGCGGTACTGAATTCACAATTGCACACTTTATCTGATATTTCTTCTTTCAAGTATCCAGGGTGTCTTTTTGTAAAATAATAATAATAATAATAATAATAATAAATAACCAGATAGTTCAGAGTAGAGCTCACTTGCACACATTTTGGCTAAAAGAACAGTCACATGAAGGATAAAAAAAGAAATGCTGACTGGATTTGTAATTTCTATTTACAGTTCTACATGCTTGATGGTGCAGATTCAATATCAATTAATAAATTTTCCACTTCAAGTATCTTCTTAAATGAAATCCCTCTTTCATTATGATTTTTACGCATGACAGTGAAGAGTATAATAATTAGTACTAACATCCTCACACCTTTGACTCTTTGAACTGAGTTGCCGACACTATCACCTACCAACGATTTAAAACACCTTTCAAAACATCAACACATAGAAAAATGAATATTCTTTTGTCTTTCAGCATAGTTAAAGCACTAAAGCTTACATCAAAGCATAATAGGGCCAGAGGGTACTCAGAACCACAATCTGAGAAACAGTCTCTGTTCTAAAGGTCACTAATATTTTCTGAGGATATTTATTTATTTATTTATTTATTTTAATTTATTTATTTTTTTTATCAGTTACATTTTATTAACTCTGTATCCCAGCCGTGTCCCGATCCCTCATTCCCTCCCAGTCCCTCCCTCCCTCCCTCCCTCATCTCCACCGTGCCCCTTTCCAAGTCCACTGATGGGGGGGACCTCCTCCCCATTCATCTGATCCTGTTTTATCAGGTATCTTCAGGACTGGCTGCAAAGCCCTCCTCTGTGGCCTAACAGGACTGCTCCTCCCTTCGGGGGTGGGGAGACCAAAGAGCCAGTCATCGAGTTCCTGTTAGAAATAGTCCCTATTCCCCTCACTTTGGGAAACCAATTGGTTACTGAGCTACCACAGGCTACATCTGAGTGGAGGTTCTAGGTTATGTCCATACATGGTCCTTGGTTGAATGTCAGTCTCAGAAAAGACCCTGTGCCCAGATATATTTGGTCCTTGTGGAGCTCCTATCCTTTCCCCATCAGACTAACTCCCCTTCTTTCTTATGATTCCCTGTACTCTGCCAAAGGTTTGGTCATGAGTCTTTGCTTTGAAAACACTGCTAGTTAGAGTCTTTCAGATGCGCTCAGTAGACTCCTGTCATACGTTCAATGCACATCCCATCTGTCTTTCTAAATGAGGATTGATCATCTTACCCCATGTCCGCTCAATTGATTATCTTTTTTAGGTGTATAGATTTCATTATGTTTATCATATCTTATAGGTCTATATAAGTGAGTATATCCCATGTTTGTCTTTCTCCTTCTGGGATATTTCACTCAGAATGATCTTTTCTAGATCCCACCATTTGCCTGCAAATTTCATGATTTCCTCCTTTTTGATTGCTGAGTAGTATTCCATTGTATAAAAATACCACAATTTCTGTACCCATTCCACCGTTGATGGATATCTGGGTTGTTTCCAGGTTCTGGCTATTACAAATAGAGCTGCTATAAACATGGTTGAGCAAGTGTCCTTTTTGTGTACTTGAACAAACTTTGGGTATATACCTAGCAGTGGTATAGCTGGGTCTGTAGGAAGCACTATTCCTATTTGTCTTAGAAAGCGCCAGATAGCTTTCCAGAGTGGTTGTACCAGTTTACATTCCCACCAGCAGTGGAGCAGGGTTCCCCTCTCTCCACAACCTCTCCAGCATGTGTTATCGCTTGAGTTTTTCATCTTGGCCATTCTGATGGGTGTAAGGTGATATCTCAGGGTCGTTTTGATTTGCATTTCCCTGATGGCTAATGAGGATGAGCATTTCTTTAAGTGATATCTTTGATGTGTTCTTGGATTCGGTTTGCAAGTATTTTATTGAGTATTTTTGCGTCAATGTTCATAAGAGAGATAGGCCTAAAGTTCTCTTTTTTTGTTGGGTCTTTGAGCATTTCTGCCATTCGATATTCCTCTGTCGAGAATATCTTTGGTCATGGTGGATGATATCTTTGATGTGTTCTTGGATTCGGTTTGCAAGTATTTTATTGAGTATTTTTGCGTCAATGTTCATAAGAGAGATAGGCCTAAAGTTCTCTTTTTTTGTTGGGTCTTTGAGCATTTCTGCCATTCGATATTCCTCTGTCGAGAATTCTCTGTTTAGCTCTGTTCCCCATTTTTTAATTGGATTACTTGGATTGCTGCTTTTCAGCTTCTTTAGTTCTTTGTATATACTGGATATTAGTCCTCTGTCAGATAAAGGGTTAGTGAAGATTCTTTCCCAATCTGTAGGCAGTCGTTTTGTTTTGATGACGGTATCCTTTGCTTTACAGAAACTTTTCAGTTTCATGAGGTCCCATTTATTGATTGTTGCTCTTAGAGCCTGTGCTGTTGGTGTTCTGTTCAGGAAGTTGTCTCCTGTGCCAATGAGTTCTAGGCTGTTCCCCACTTTTTTTTCCAATTGATTTAGGGTATCTGGTTTTATGTTGAGGTCCTTGATCCACTTTGACTTTAGTTTTGTGCAGGGTGATAAATATGGATCTATTTTCATTTTTCTGCATGTAGACATCCAGTTGGTCCAGCACCATTTGTTGAAGATGCTGTCTTTTTTCCATTTAATGGAATTGGCTTCTTTGTCGAATATCGAGTATTCATAGGTGTGTGGATTTATTTCTGGGTCTTCTATGCGGTTCCATTGATCCTCCTTTCTGTTTCTATGCCAGTACCATGCAGTTTTTATTACTGTTGCCCTGTAGTACAGCTTGAGATCAGGAATGGAGATACCTCCAGATGATCTGTTGTTGTACAGGATCGTTTTGGAGATTCTGGGTTTTTTGTTTCTCCATATGAAGCTGAGAATCTTTTTTTCAAGGTCTGTAAAGAATTGAGATGGTATTTTGATGGGAATTGCATTGAATCTGTAGATTGCTTTTGGCAGTATGGCCATTTTCACAATGTTAATCCTACCAAACCATGAGCACGGGAGATCTTTCCATCTTCTGATATCTTCTTCAATTTCTTTCTTCAGAGACTTGAAGTTTTTCTCAAACAGGTCTTTCACTTGCTTGGTTAGGGTCACACCAAGGTACTTTATGTTATTAGTGGCTATTGTGAAGGGTGTTGTTTCCCTAATTTCTTTCTCAGCCTTTTTGTCTTTGGTATATAGGAGGGCTTCTGATTTTTTTGAGTTGATTTTGTATCCTGCCACTTTGCTGAAGGTGTTTATCAGCTGAAGGAGTTCTCTGGTTGAATGTTTGGGGTCGCTCATGTATACTATCATATCATCTGCAAATAGTGACACTTTGACCTCTTCCTTTCCGATTTGTATCCCCTTGATCTCCTTTAGTTGTCTTATTGCTCTGGCTAGGACTTCAAGTACTATGTTGAAGAGATATGGGGACAATGGACAGCCTTGTCTTGTCCCTGATTTCAGTGGGATTGATTTAAGTTTCTCTCCATTGAGTTTGATGTTAGCTATAGGCTTGCTATATATTGCCTTTACTATGTTTAGGTATGTGCCTTGTATCCCTGATCTCTCCAAGACTTTAAACATGAATGGGTGTTGGACTTTGTCAAATGCTTTTTCGGCGTCTAAGGAGATGATCATGTGGTTTTTCTCCTTCAGTTTGTTTATGTAGTGGATTACATTGATGGATTTCCGTATGTTGAACCACCCTTGCATGCCTGGGATGAAGCCTACTTGGTCATGGTGGATGATATCTTTGATGTGTTCTTGGATTCGGTTTGCAAGTTTTTTATTGAGTATTTTTGCGTCAATGTTCATAAGAGAGATAGGCCTAAAGTTCTCTTTTTTTGTTGGGTCTTTGTGTGGTTTAGGTATTAAGGTGACTGTGGCTTCATAGAATGAGATTGGTAGTGTTCCTTCTGTTTCTATTTTGTGGAATAGCTTGAGGAGAATTGGAGTTAGCACTTCTTTGAAGGTCTTGTAGAATTCTGCGCTGAAGCCATCTGGTCCAGGGCTTTTTTTGGAGGGGAGACTGTTAATGACTGCTTCGATTTCCTTGGGAGATATAGGGCTATTCAGTCTTTCTACCTGATCTTGACTTAGTTTTGGTAGATGGAATCTTTCAAGAAAATTATCCATTTCATTTAGATTCTCAAATTTTGTGGCAAAACTAAATTTATACAATATCTACACAGCAAACCATCCCTACAGAAGATACTAGAAGGAAAACTCCAATCCAATGAAAACAAATTCACCCAAGAAAACAGGGCATACAGATAATGTCCCAACAAAAATGAAAAGAAAACAAGCAATGAATCAGGGTTAGATCATCGACTCCATTACAAAAGGAACTAACATGCATTGGTCACTATTATCTATCAATATCAATGGATTCAACTCACCAATAAAAAGACACAGGCTAACAGAATGGTTAAGGAAACAGGATCCAACATTCTGTTGCATCCAAGAAACACACCTATGCAACAAAGACAAACACTACCTCAGAGTAAAGGGCTGGAAAACTGTTTTTCAAGCAAACGGTTCCAGAAAACAAGCTGGAGTAGCCATCCTAATATCTAATAAAATAGACTTTCAACACAAGTTAATCAAAAAAGATAAGGAGGGCCACTATATTCTCATCAAAGGAAAAATCCACCAAGAGGACATCACAATCTTGAATATCTATGCCCCAAATACAAGAGCACCGACATTCGTAAATGAAACATTATTAAAGCTTAAATCATACATTGATCCTAATACCTTAATAGTGGGAGACTTCAACACTCCACTCTCACCAAGGGACAGATCAACTAGACAGACACCAAATAGGGAAATAAAAGCACTCACAGAATCCCTAAACCAAATGGACCTAATAGATGTCTACAGATCATTTCACCCAAACTCAAAAGAGTACACCTTCTTTTCAGCACCGCATGGAACCTTTTCCAAAATAGACCATATAGTGGGCCACAAAGCAAGCCTCAACAGATACAAAAGGATTGAAATAATCCCTTGTATACTATCTGACCACCATGGACTAAAGCTCGACCTCAACAACAACAGAAACAACAAAAAGCCGACACGCACATGGAAACTAAACAACTTACTACTCAATGACAGCTGGGTTAAGGAAGAAATAAAGAAAGAAATTAAAGACTTCCTAGAATTCAATGAAAAGGAAGGCACAACATACCCAAATTTATGGGACACACTGAAAGCAGTGCTCAGAGGAAAATTTATAGCACTAAGTGCCTGCAAGAAGAAATTAGTAACATCACATACAAACAACTTAATGGCCCAACTGAAAACCCTAGAACAAAAAGAAGCAGATACACCCAAAAGGAGCAGACGGCTGGAAATAATCAAACTAAGGGCTGAAATCAATCAACTAGAAACAAATAAAACTATCCAAAGAATCAATGAAACAAAAAGCTGGTTCTTTGAGAAAATCAACAAGATAGACAAACCCTTAGCCAAACTAACTAAAAAGCAGAGAGAAACTATCCAGATCAGCAAAATCAGAAATGAAAATGGGGACATAACCACAGACATTGAGGAAATCCAAACAATTATTAGGTCATACTACAAAAGCCTATATGCCACAAAATTTGAGGATATTTATTTTACAACATCTATTACTGTTAGTTCATTCCCCCCCCAAACTAATTGACATAGTCATCAATAACTGTATTAGTAGCTTCTCTGGTACTTTCTCAATGAAAAAACTCAGACAAAGAAAAAGAAAACAACTAGCTGTTTTACAAACCAGATAGATGGTAAATCTTGAGTGTGAACTCAGATACCTAGTTTATATCTCTACCCACATACTGTTGTAAGTTTCTTCTCAAAAATGTATGTGTGCCTGATTGACAGTATTCTTTAAAATCAGAATTGCATTTTAACCTATACTGACTGTGGTAGTCTGAATGAGAATGGCCCCATGTATATGAAAGTCTGGTCCTTGTTAGTGGACGTTTAGGAAGAATTAAGAGGTTAGCTTTGCTGTCGTAGGTGCAGCCTGGTTGAAAATCATGTGTCACTGGGGTGATCTTTGAGCTTCCACCTTGCCAATCAGATGTAAACTTTCAGCTACTGATCCATCCAGTGCCATGTCTGTCTGCACGTCACCACACTGTCTTCCATGACGGTCATGGACCAAAAAGTATAAAAGTCCCCAATTAATTACTTCCTTCTGTAATCTGCTTGGGTCATGAAGTCTCTTCCCGCAATAGAATATGATTGAGACACTAACGTATAGAAAACAACAGGAAACCAAAATTTGATGTTAATAATTTTAATGGAGAATTAATAGAACTCTGTCTTTGAACTATTTCCATAACTTTATTTGTATTTGGCAAAATCATATGTACAATGTGTGGCCTCCTACTGAAGGTGAATGAAAATATAAAACTGTAAACTAGAAATGGTCTTCCTACTGGGAGGAATATTATTTTCAGTGTAAAATATTGCTTCCATTTCATGTTTTCTTGCCAGTCTATTATCAAATGCATTTTGGCATTGTAACAATACAACTTCTTAACCCCACCATGTTCATGTGCATGGCAGGCAGCTGCTTTGTACAGCAAATAAGTGGTAGATCATTAATATAAGTTCATGTACCTCCCAATACCTCCAAAATAAATCAATAGATTGAATGTGACACTTTAAAGACCACAGTGAGTTATCTGTCAATACATTTCTGTAAAACTGTATTTTCTATCCTATGCTGGAAAATTCAATAACAAAAATATAAAGTAAAAAACATCAACACAAACCAATTATAAATTTTATATTAAATTTTTACACAATCATCCTTCAATTTTTACTTTGTAATTTACAATTAGACTTTTTTCCAGTCTAATATTGGTAGAAATATTTTTCTTTTTCTTTTTGAATTCATTTTACATCCATGTTATAGCTCCATTTCCTTTCCAGTTTTATATTCCCTCCTTCACCCCTTTTCTGGTGAAAAGGGGGACTCAATTTCCCATCCACCCCAGCTCATCAAGTTATATCAGGAATGAGCTTGTCATCTTCTCCTGGCAGGACAATCCTGCAAGGGAAAAGCAATAAAAACCCTGGCAAGTGAGTCCCTGTCCTTACTAGAGAACCCACATGAAGCGTAAGCTACCCATCTGCTACATTCTTGCAGAGGACCTAGGTCCAGTTCATGCATGGTCCTTTGCTGATGCTTTAGACTCAGCAAGCTCCTCTGAACTCTGGTTAGTCTGCTCTGTTGATCTTCTTGTGGAGCTCCTGTTACCTCCAGGTCCTTTTCTCTTTCCTCTCAATTTTTCACAAGACACACTATGCATCACCCAATGTTTGGCTGTGAGTCTCAGCATCTGGTTTGGGGTGCTACTGGGTAGTGCTTCTCTGAGGACAACTCTGTCAGGACCCTGTCTGCAAGCTTAGCCAAGCTTCCTTCACAGTCTCAGGGTTGCCACTCTTCCATAGAGTGGGACTTTGTCTAGAACAGGCATTCATTGAGGATTCCCTTAGTCTCTGCTCTATCTGTACCATCTTAATCTCTGCACATCTTATAGGTAGGGTAAATTTAAGGTTGAAGTTTTGTGGGTGGTGTTCCCCTCCCTCTGTGAGGAGACTAATCTAGTTAGTAGATGCCCTATTCAGTCTCTGTAACCTCTGCTACTACAAGTCTCTGCTTAAGTGCCACTTATATCCTTCCATGGAGCCTAAGTGACTCAGGTATCTATCTTGTCACAGACATATCTCCAGTCTCAGTTTCTCCTTTCTCTACAGACCTCGTATCCTCTTCCTTTTGCTCTCCCCTGGTATGCTATTTACCCTCTTAACTTTCTGTGCCCCTGCTCCTACCTTGTTGCCTGTATTCAGCCACTCCCTCTGTCTATTCTACTTCACCCTCTTAATGAGATTTATGCATTTTTACTTGGGTCTTCCTTATTACTTATCTTCTTTAAGTCTGTCACAGTATGCTTATCTTGTACTAAAATACACTTATAAGTGAGTACATACCATGTTTGTCTTTTTGGGTCAAGATTACTTCACTCAAGATGATCTTTTTTAGTTACATCCATTTGCCTGCACATTTCCTGATTTCTCTGTTTTTAGCAGTTGAGTGATAATCCATTGTTTAAATGTGACACAGTTTCTTTATTCATTCTTTGGGTGAGGGACATCGAGGTTGTTTTCAGATTCCAACAATTGTGAATAAAGCTGCTATGAACATAACTGAGCAAGTGTCCTTGTTGTATGGTGGAGACACTTTTCGGTCTACACTCAGAAAAGATATAGCTAGGTCTTGAGGAAAAGTTATCCCTACTTTTTAGAGAAGGCACCAGATTGGTTTTCAAAGTGGTTGTACAAATTTACAGTCATAGCAGCAATAGAGGAGGGTTCCCCTTTCTCCGCACACTCACTGGCATATGTTGTAACTTTAGATTTTGATCTTAGCCAGTATGAATCATGAGATGGAATCTCAGAGTTGTTTTGATTTGCATTTACCTGATGACTAAGGACATTGAGCGTTTCTTTAAGTGCTTCCCCACCATTCCAGATTCCTCTGTTTTGAATTCTCTTTAGCTCTGTGCCATGTTGTTTTTTTTTTTTAAATTGGGTTGTTGTGTTTATTGGTGTTTGATTTCTTAAGTTCATAATACATTGGATATGAGCCCTTTGTCAGATGTAGGATTGGTGAAGATCTTTTCCTAGCCTGTAAACTTGACTTTACAAGTAGATTTTACTTCATTCTATTGACAGTGTCCTTTGCCTTACAGGAGCTATTCAGTTTCAAGAGGTCCCATTTATTAATTGTTGATCTTAGAGCCTGAGCTGTTGGTGTGTATGGAGCACAAGAACTCTCCCGTGCCAATGAGTTTGAGGCTCTTCCCATTTTCTCTTTTAATAGATTTAGTGTTTCTGGAGTTATGTTGCGGTCTTTGATCCACTTATAATTGAGTTTTGTGAAGGGAGATGACTATGGGTCTATTTGTACTTTTCTATATGTTAACATCCGGATGGACTAGCACGATTTGGTGAAGATGCTGTTGTTTTTTTCCATTGAATGGTTTTGGCTCCTTTGTCAAAAATCAAGTGTTCATAGGTATATAGGTTTATTTCTAGGTCTTTGATTGGATTCCATTGATCAACCATTGTGTTTCTATGCTAGTAGCATGCAGTTTTTATTAGTACTGCTCTGTTTTATAACTTGAAGTCAGGTATGGAGATACATCCAGAAGTTCTTTTAGTACTGTTTTAGATATTCTTGGTTTTTTGTTTTTCCATATGAAGTTTATATTTTTCTTTCAATGTCTATAAAGAACTGTGTTGGTTATTTGATGGGGATTGCATTGTTTCTGTGGATTACTTTTGGTAAGGTAAACTTTTTTTGGCTTGATTTCTGCATAGATACTATTTGAATTTGGTTCTATCTTAGAATATATTGTTTTATTACTCTTTGGTGATTAAAAGTTTTCCTGGGTATAGTAGCTGGAGCTGGTATCTGTGGTCTCCCTGTGTCTGTAAGATATTAGTCCTGCCTTTTAGAGTTTCTAATTAGAATTCAGGTGTAATTCTGATAGGTTTGCCTTTATATCTGAGTTGACCTTTTTTCTTACAGGTTTTAATATTATCTCTTTGTTCAGTACATTTAGTGTTTTGATTATTATTTGATGGGGTGATTTCCTTTTCTGGTCCAATACATTTGCTCCTCTGTAAGTTTCTTGCATGTTTAAAGGCCTTTCTTTAAGTTTGGGAAGTTTTTTCTATGATTTTGTTGAAAATATTTTCTGTGCCTTGGAGCTACGAACTACGAGTCTTCTTCTATTCCTATTATTCTTAAATTTGGTCTTTTCTCAGTGTCCCAGATGGCTTGGACATTCTTTGTTAGGAACTTTTTACTTTTAACATTTTCTTTAACTGGTATATCAATTTCTTCAGTCATATCTTCTACCCCTGCGATTCTCTCTTCCATCTATCAGATTTTATTGGTTATGCTTGTTTCTGTAGTTCTTATCCTCTTCTCTAGGTTTTTTCTATCTCCAAGATTCCCTCATACTGTCTTTTTGTTTTGTTTTGTTTTGATTTTTTGATTTTGTTTTTTTTTTTTTTTTTTTATTGCTTCTAGTTCCATTTTTAGGTCTTGAACAGTTTTATTCATTTCCTTCTTCTGTTTGATTGTATTTTCCTTTTCTATTTGAAAGCTTCATTTTCCTCCTGTAAAGACATTTTCCTAACTGCATATTTAACAGCTTTTCTTGCACTTCAGATGTGATAGTATCTCTGGGACTTGCTGTGATAGGACTGCCTGTTTATGGTGCTGCTTTGAGTTTTGCTGCCTGTCTTCTTAAGCTTGCCTATAACCATTTCGTTGACTCTGGTGTTAGCAGCCAGAAAGATCTCCAAGCTTAAAGCTGGTCAGACACTAAACGAGCCTCCTTAGGATAGAGGACATGGGGTGTGGGTCCCCTGCCCCGCTCACATCCACTGAGGCCCCTGTCCCTGCTGTGCTTGGTGCTGGTGACCCAGGTGAGCCAGGCAGATGGGGGGCAGACAGCAGGATCTCCAAGGTGAAATTTGGTCTGGTGTCACACAGGCCTCCTCTGAGTGCAGGACAATGGAGCTTGGGTCTGGTACTCATATCACCTCTATTGGGCTCTGCGTTTCTCCAATAATATTCTTGAGAGCAGCCACTGTTTTTCTCTTCATAATAATTTGTAAGTATTGCACAATTATTTACAAATTTTCTCAAGCATGTAAACAACTGATTTGAGCTATTCACTGACACATATGAGAAACTCACATTAATGGGTGCAAATGCTAGGGTATGTTTGGCTTTGAGGAAAGTCAAATGGTTGCACTGTGACTATAATGTAAGATATTTACTCACACAAGGTATTAAGGGTGTACAGGAGTACTCTAGAGCAAACACCACAAAGTGGAAGCTATGATTAAAGGAAAACGTTATCAGTAAGTTAAAAATATTGTCATTAGTTCTGAATTTGTAATTTCATGTTTGGAAGTATGTGATTAAGTGTATTCCAATTCCCCAGGACATTTACTTCATCAATAACCCTGATGTGAACCCAAGGTAGTTCATGTTCTTAACTTCTAGAACGTATTTAGAAAACCTTGCCATTATCTAAGTTATCAAAATGAAGACACATCGAAAGTAAGTAACCATCAAATAGATACATGCAGTTACTCTCATTACAGCTTGTATGACTTTTCAATCATAACTTATTATCTCAAAATATTGTAACTTGATATAAAATTGAGTAGTAGTTCTGGAATTAATTCACTATAATACATAAAAATAAGTAGAGATATTTCAATAATCATGAAATAATTAACATTCATATATCCACAAATACTGGAAAAAGATTTGTCCCATCCTCCCAAAAACACAAATATTGTCTACTGAATTACCCACAATATATTTTCTATCAGTGAATAGTAAATAAAATTACAAGTGTAAATAATTGTGAGCATAATACAATTTGAGCTTCTTTGTTGAGCTTTTATATATAAACTTATCTTTTAAATGCAGTTATGCCAATAAAAACAAAAAACAAAAAACAAACAAACAAAAAACCCCTCTATTATAAAGTGAGTCATCTCTGATGGGCATGTGAATTCATCACCGTATTTGTCTACCTGAGAATAAAAATTACATTTGATTGCAGTGTGTGTAGAGGTGCATTGGTGTTTACTTGCCAAGATGTCACTGTGTCTACAGTTTCTCAGTTGCCTTAATTGTCAAACTTGGAACTTTTTCATCTTGGCAAATATACAATAGAGCTAGTTCCAGTGCAATGCAAGGAAACAAAACACTTTCTTCTCTCTCTCTCTTTTTTTTTTTAATTGATACTGAAGTTGAAACAGCATCAATTGTCTTACAAAACTGTAAGAAGGGCCAATATCAGTGTAAGCAATGATAAAAGACAAAAAACACATTCAGGGAAGAATGAAGACCACTGTTATCTGCAAAAAAATGATGTGGTAGGATCTTTCAAAGTGCATGGAGATAACCTAGAACCCCTGCAATGATGCAGCCCATGGCAACTCAAGTGCGTACCCTAGAAAGGAGAACAGGGACTGTCTCTGACATGAACTCAGTGGCTGGCTTTTTGCTTACCAGGCCACAGAGGAAGATAATGCAGCCAGTCCTGATGAGACCTGATAAGGTAGGATCAGATGGAAGGGGAGGACTTCACCTATCAGTGGACTTGGAGAGGGGCATGGGAGGAAATGAAGGAGTAAGGCTGGGATTGAGAGGGACTGAGGGAGGAGGTTACAACTGGGATACAAAGTGAGTAAACTGTAATTAATATAAAAAATAAAAGTTTAAATTAAAAAAGTTTTCTCATGACATAAATTTTGGGATTCAGGAATTATAGAAAATCAAAAAAGATAAGTAGGATTTCAGTGGAAGTATGTCTCAATATGTAATTATGATTAATCTCATCAGTATATCACAAGCTCTCATAGAATTCAGAATGATGATCTCATGTCCATACTTACGATTTTAGTTTTGATTTGTTCAAAAGGTTCAAATGTATAGGGAGACCAATCAATGTCAAAATGAAATAAGAAATTACTTATGAGATGCTCCAAAACTTAAGAGTATATTTTGTAAGAACATAAGTTCTATAAAATTTCATTCCATGTTTGGTATCTGGTCAGTTTTTAGTATCTGCCTTCTATTTGATAAGCCATTAAAATTTATTCATCAGAAAGGCTTTTCTGATTTTCAGAAAATTTATAAATAATTTTTTTCATCTTTTAAACTTACGTTATCTACAAAATACTATGGTAATTTTTGTCTTTGCAATAATTTAATTACAGAATTAAAAAAGATGCTCTACTGAATTCAACATCTAAAGAATAAACAAAATTTTATGAATAAAGATACAGTGTGTATTACTCAATGTACATCTTTTCTTTGTTAGTGCATACATTTTTCATGTCTGATTTAAAATATGTTTTATAATTAATGAGGCTGAAAACTAGTCAAAGCACTGTCACTGTCATATCTCAATGATATGCACTAAATTCTTGTTTAAAGAGCAAATGAGAAAAAAGTCCTTCATTTGGCTTTGCAGAGAAATCTCAGCTTCTTTCTTTTCCATGATACTCTATAAATTTTGATGTAATTCTCATCAAGTTAAAGAAATGATCAATGTCTTTAGAAATCAAGGAAATGCAAATCAACACAACTCTGAGGTCCCACCTTACATCTGTCAGAATGGCTAAGATAAAAAGTTCAAGTGGCTTTCTCAATCTGTAGGCAGTCGTTTTGTTTTGATGACGGTATCCTTTGTTTTACAGAAACTTTTCAGTTTCATGAGGTCCCATTTATTGATTGTTGCTCTTAGAGCCTGTGCTGTTGGTGTTCTGTTCAGGAAGTTGTCTCCTGTGCCAATGAGCTCTAGGCTGTTCCCCACTTTTTTTTCCAATTGATTTAGGGTATCTGGTTTTATGTTGAGGCCCTTGATCCACTTTGACTTTAGTTTTGTGCAGGGTGATAAATATGGATCTATTTTCATTTTTCTGCATGTAGACATCCAGTTGATCCAGCACCATTTGTTGAAGATGCTGGATTTTTTCCATTGAATGGAATTGGCTTCTTTGTCGAATATCGAGTATGCATAGGTGTGTGGATTTATTTCTGGGTCTTCTATGCGGTTCCATTGATCCTCCTTTCTGTTTCTATGCCAATACCATGCAGTTTTTATTACTGTTGCCCTGTAGTACAGCTTGAGATCAGGAATGGAGATACCTCCAGATGATCTGTTGTTGTACAGGATCGTTTTGGAGATTCTGGGTTTTTTGTTTCTCCATATGAAGCTGAGAATCTTTTTTTCAAGGTCTGTAAAGAATTGAGTTGGTATTTTGATGGGAATTGCATTGAATCTGTAGATTGCTTTTGGCAGTATGGCCATTTTCACAATGTTAATCCTACCAATCCATGAGCACGGGAGATCTTTCCATCTTCTGATATCTTCTCTAATATCCAGTATATACAAAGAACTAAAGAAGCTGAAAAGCAGCAATCCAAGTAATCCAATTAAAAAATGGGGAACAGAGCTAAACAGAGAATTCTCGACAGAGGAATATCGAATGGCAGAAAAACACTTAAAGAAATGCTCATCCTCATTAGCCATCAGAGAAATGCAAATCAAAACGACCCTGAGATATCACCTTACACCCATCAGAATGGCCAAGATGAAAAACTCAAGCGATAACACATGCTGGAGAGGTTGTGGAGAAAGGGGAACCCTCCTCCACTGCTGGTGGGAATGTAAACTGGTACAACCACTCTGGAAAGCTATCTGGCGCTTCCTAAGACAAATAGTGCTTCCTCCAGACCCAGCTATACCACTGCTAGGTATATACCCAAAGTTTGTTCAAGTACACAAAAAGGACACTTGCTCAACCATGTTTATAGCAGCTCTATTTGTAATAGCCAGAACCTGGAAACAACCCAGATGTCCATCAACGGTGGAATGGGTACAGAAATTGTGGTATTTTTATACAATGGAATACTACTCAGCAATCAAAAAGGAGGAAATCATGAAATTTGCAGGCAAATGGTGGGATCTAGAAAAGATCATTCTGAGTGAAATATCCCAGAAGGAGAAAGACAAACATGGGATATACTCACTTATATAGACCTAAAAGATATGATAAACATAATGAAATCTATACACCTAAAAAAGATAATCAATTGAGCAGATATGGGGTAAGATGATCAATCCTCATTTAGAAAGACAGATGGGATGTGCATTGAACGTATGACAGGAGTCTACTGAGCGCATCTGAAAGACTCTAACTAGCAGTGTTTTCAAAGCAAAGACTCATGACCAAACCTTTGGCAGAGTACAGGGAATCATAAGAAAGAAGGGGAGTTAGTCTGATGGGGAAAGGATAGGAGCTCCACAAGGACCAAATATATCTGGGCACAGGGTCTTTTCTGAGACTGACATTCAACCAAGGACCATGTAAGGATATAACCTAGAACCTCCACTCAGATGTAGCCTGTGGTAGCTCAGTAACCAATTGGTTTCCCAAAGTGAGGGGAACAGGGACTATTTCTAACAGGAACTCAATGACTGGCTCTTTGGTCTCCCCACCCCCGAAGGGAGGAGCAGTCCTGTTAGGCCACAGAGGAGGGCTTTGCAGCCAGTCCTGAAGATACCTGATAAAACAGGATCAGGTGAATGGGGAGGAGGTCCCCCCTATCAGTGGACTTGGAAAGGGGCATGGTGGAGATGAGGGAGGGAGGGAGGGACTGGGAGGGAATGAGGGATCGGGACACGGGTGGGATACAGAGTTAATAAAATGTAACTGATAAAAAAATTAAAAAAATTAAAAAAAAGTTCAAGTGACAACACATGCTGGCAAGGATGTAAAGAGGAGCACTCTTCCCCTGCTTGTGGTAGTGCAAACTTGTAAAACCACTTTGGAAATCAATCTAGTCTAAAAATTGGGAATAGTTTTACTTCAAGACCCACTATACCACTCCTGGCCATATACCTGAAAGATACTCCATGTTACAACAAGGACATTTGATCAAATATGTTCATAGCAGCTTTATTTGCAGTAGCCAGAAACTGGAAACAAATGCTTCTTTGATAACTTAGTGCAGATAAGTGGATGAGAAGGAGAGGAAATGGATAAGAAGTAGCTGGGTATTGCTCTTATCATTTGGTAATTCAGTTTACAGTTAAGTAAAACTGAGAAATTACAGTTAAGTAAAAATGATGACAATTATATACAATTGATATAACACCAATTTGTGCCATCAGAGAAGCTGAATTAACTCATGTCTATGTAGTTAGAAGACTGTACATAGGCTTTTTCATACTTCCTAATTAACAAATTTGATAATGAGCCTTGGGAGTTCATTAGAGTTTTGCCAAGTCATGAAAGTACAGTTTATTCAATGGATATCTTGCTTCATCCACCATAGACTAAGTACGACTTGCATAATTTCAAAACATTACTAATACATTAAAATCCTAAAACATACAATCATGTAGTTAATATTAAGACTCTGGTATTTTTCCTCCACTTGGTCAGTCATGATTGTGTCTACCATAGGTATCTGAGCCATCTAGCTTTCAGTTCCTGGACATCCAGGAAGTGTCAGGCATGGGCTCCCACTCCTGACCTGAGCCTAAAATCAGGCCAGTCATGGTTTGGCCACTCTTACAAGGCATAAGCCACCCTTGCTCCAGTACAGCATGCAGGCAGAACTAGTGGGGGTGAAAGGTTTTGTGGCTGGGTTGATGTCTAGGTCCCAGTACTGGGAGCCTTGCCAAGTTATTGAAGATAGCCAATATCCTGTACTTCTAGGAGTCCTCATTAAGGCTCACTCACATAGGTTCCAGGAAGCTTCATCTGCACTAGATTTCCACTCTATCCCCTAAATACTCCCCTTTTCTAGTCGTCTTTTCCTGTGTTCTCCCCTTCAGTCCCTCCCTCGCCTGCCTGATCCCTCTTGTTCCCATCCTGACCTGCCTCCAGTCTATCCACAAAATTTATTCTATTTCCACTTACCAGGGAAATTCATATGTCACTGCAAGAGCAACTCTTGATTACTCAGCCTGTATGTGGTTCTTTGTTTTGGGTATTTTGGGGATTCCTACTAGTAGGAGATAGGTTTCTGACTCTTGCCTGATAGTGGGTCCTTTTTCTCCTACGGGATTGCTTCATCCAGCCTTGGTTTGAGGGTTAGTGCCTAGTCTTATTGCATCTTGTTACGTAATGGTTGGTAGCTATCACTGGAAAATCTGTTTTTCTGAAGGGAAACAGAGAAGCAGTGGATATGGGGAACAGGGAATGTGAGGGGGCTACTTGGAGGAGTGGAAAGAAGAAGGCTGTGGTTACAGAGTACTGTATGAGAGAAGAATACATTTAAAAATAAATATTTCTTCTTTGATATTTGTTCTATAAGAGGTATGATCTACTGTAATAGTGATTTTTGTTTTATTTCAATGAGATTATTAAGCATATAGTCACAAAATAAAAAACAATTTGCAAAGAAACAAAGTAACACTTGGCAGAAATATCATCAAAATGGTCATTTACAGTATCCAACAGATACAATCTAATCATCGAAATTAGGAGAGTTTTCAAAGTAGCATCAAATGAAATTCTTTCTATATCCAGTTCACTAAACTGGGAAACCTTCTTTAACACCATACTGGACTTCTCCATGTTTTCTCCATGAAAGAGCTTCTGTCTTTTGTCTCACCACAGTTGTGTTGGGAGACAAACAAGAGTAATTTCTACTAGAAATAGTTTACCTACAAGCTACCTTCAACTATGTAGTTCTGTGCCCTGCTCTGTTGTTTACATTAATCTCTGTTCCAGAATGTGCCCCAGACAGAGAATTTTGGGTGACACTTGAAATAAACATGCTTTACTGTGAGATACACTGGCCTTCTTGCCCTCAGAGAACACAATGTTAAGCAATATAACACAATTTGCATTTTACCACCTGAGAAATTTTGTAGTTGTTTTACTAACTTCTACCACAGTCGCAACTTCACAAAGAAAAAACAAATTAAAGTTGGGTTATTTTGTAAGCCATTACACCATCATGCTCAAATTAAGTACATCTAATTTTTAAAACTTTTTAAAACATTGTTTTTAATTTAAAACATTTTTGAAACATTGTTTTTAAGTCAAGTAAGTTATTTTCTATAGGTACAATATATTATAATTTTATTTTATAATATTACATGTAGTGCCTATTATATTATGATAAATTATTTATAAAATATAACATATCATCTATTACATTGTATCCATACTTAAGCCAAATATATCCTAGAATCTGCACCACATTAATGTGATTTTTCTCATATATGTTATTGAATTGCTCAAATCAGTTGCTTACATGCCTGAGAAAATCTGTACATAATTATACAATACATTGTTATGAAGAGAAAAACAGTGGCTGCTCTCAAGAATATTTTCTGGAGAGATACAGAGCCCAGTGGAGGTGATATGAGTACCAGACCCAAGCTCCATTGTCCTACACCCAGAGGAGGCCTGTGTGACGTCAGACTAGCTTTCAGCTTGGAGATCTTTCTGCCTACTCCCCATCTGCCTGACTCACCTGGGTCACAGGCACCAAGCACAGCAGAGACAGCAAACTCAGTGGATGTGAGCGGGGCATGGGGCCCAAGCTCCATGTCCTCCATCCTGAGGAAGCCTGTTTGGGGCCTGACCAGTTCCCTGCCTCAAATCTTTTGATTTGAAGGTAATTGTGTTTCTGTGAACTTCAGACATTACATTTATCTCCACCCCCATTTAATTTTTTTCCTCTCTGGTAGAATATATCTTAATTGCAGTTTCCCCTCCACTCCTCCTGATTCCTGACTACCATTTTTTTCTCTCCTCCAGATCCACTTCTTCTGTTTCCTTTCAGAAAAGAGCAGGTCTCCCACATCTGTCCTCTTACTTAAATGTATCCTTTATTCTTCTTACCTGTCAGACAGAAGTTTCTGAGATCTGAGCCTCCTACAAGGTCTGTAGAGCAGATTTATTCCCCATTTTCACACTGCTTTTGAATCATTACTGTGAGGTCACCTGTTACGCTCTTCTATGTCATTCTTCTCACTGAATTTTTGAAAGGCTGGGAATGCAGCTCAGTTGCTAGAGTGCTGATCTTGCAAACACACAACCATGGTTTTGATCCTCAATTCTGGATCATCTGAATGTGATGGTATACCTCTGCAAACAGCACCAGGGAGGTGGAGGCAAGGGCATTAGAAGTTAAGGTTGTCCTTGGCTACATAGGGGTGTTCAAGATCAGCCTGCTTTACAAGCTATTTTGTCATAAAAAAAATCTTTTGAAGTAAAAGTAAGTATGCTATTGAAAAATATTTACCTTATTTCTGTTCTCTACATTCTTGCTGACTTTACAGTTTCTTAAATATTCATCATTTTGATGCCATTTTTGTCAGTTAGAATGGATGAGCACGTTATACTTTTCATCCTGAAAAAGAAGCATTATACCTATATAATATTAAATATTAAAAATGAAATATCTCATATTAAAATATAGAGATCATTATATTTTACAGACTGCTATCTTGGACTTATTTTCCTCCTTTTTCATTTCTTTTAGTTATCTTTTTCAGAACTGCTTTTCTTTTTCTCTTTTGGTAACTGACTAAAGGATTCTCATTTGTGATCAAGATGGAATTCACAGTATGTTGTCAAATTCATGCTTAGAAAATATTATCTCTGTGTAAGGTATTTTTCAAGTAGATGAAAACATCCGTTACTTTCCCAGGACATATTCCTCTTCTCCCTAGAGGAAAAGAAGAAAGCAGCACCTTAAGGATAACCATGTAAAGGATGCATCGCAGTGACCAACCTAACCTGATAGGGGCTAGGGAGAGACAACAGTGAAAGAAACAGCATGTCTTCGGAGGGGCTTATTGAAAAGGGAGTTTCCAGTGAAAAATAGATGCTGATTTCTGGAAGGAGGACTGGCGTTTACTGAAGATATTTACTGAGGCAGTGTGTTTCGTTAAGGTTTCACCAGTAAAAAGAAATCCATCGCAGAACTCAGACATTAACTGAAACCAGGTTTGGACAGATTACATGAGGCACTGCCAGGGACACACTGCACTCCTTTTATCTCTTTTTGTTTGTTTACTTGCTTGATGGATGGATTGATTGATTTTAAAATAGTTTTATTTCCTCAATCCCCTAGTATTTCATAGTTTAGAAATAGCAAATCCCCATAGAAATGCTTTATTTTATGGGAGATCTTTATAACATTCACAATATTTGCATGAGAACAGTATCAAGCTTTGGTACTCTTTTTCAGTATTTCTCTCTGATCGTGCCTCACCTCTCTCCTGTATGCTGTCTCTTCTCTCCTGAACCTTCAATCTCTTCATGCATAACTTGCTTATAAGTGTGCTGAACTGGTCAGCGGCAGAGTTAATTTCCCGGGCAAAGCCAAAACTGATTAATTATAAAGAACATGATGTATGTCAACAAAGGAATTACTGAATCATCTACAAAAGTACACACAGATATTGAGATGATAGAAAGAGAAGAGTTTTATAATCAGTGGATAATGTCAGGGGATAAGAACAGTTGTAATAAGGCTTTTGGCTTGTTTAGACACCAATGGGTAGTATTTTCAGATTTACTCCACTTCAAGTGCCTAATACTCTAATGGTTTAGCATTTTTTAATGACAGATTTTCTTCCCTGAAATTTTAATTAGTTGTTAACAACTTCAAGTAGCTTTCAACAATCATTCTCATTCCTAATGTTTGCCAAATAAATTAGGAGAGGATCACAGTGACAGATGCTTCAAATTCCAGTGAGTAACTCTTCAAGAGTTTGGAGTCTTTTGAAATCCCCTGGAAAACATCTGCAGTTGTTGCTTATCCAGATAGGTTGTGATATAGGAGCATGTTAATATTTGGAGTCATTTCAACTCTTATGTTGATAATTTGTTTACTGAACACAGGAAACAAAGCTTAATTTTTATGTAATCCCAACGCCATTTGTTATTGCTGCTCTTTCTTCTGATATTCATATTGTTTGGTCCCCGACTTCACCTACATCATTTTTCAAATACCTTTCCTCAAAAGTTTTCCTAGTCATCTCTCTAAAAAGAAATTTATCATGGGCCAGGATTAAGTCACATGCCTTTAATTCCAGCACCCAGGAGAGAGTGACTGGTATATCTCTATGAGTTCAAGGCCACCCTTTCCTACATAGCAAGTTGAAGGCCAGTCATGGCTTTGTAGTGGAACCATATTTGTTTCAAAAAGCAAAAACAACAAAAAAAAATCATTACATAATCGAAATACATTGTCTCATTATTGATGTTTAATAGCAATGTACTTTTATGTGTACTTATATGTGCATATATATTTATTTAAGTGTATATGCATCTACATCTTTGTTTTTCTAATAGAATATGAATTGTATTTTCCTTATTACTCTGTTGTTATCATAAATACTTAACAAAATTCCTTCATAAGATTCATTTGATGACTGGGAAGGTTCATGATGGTGAGAGAGTGTTTGCCTGAAATGTATGAAGCACTGGGGCTTTTTCCTTAGCAACCCCAATATGTCTTTTTCCCAGTAACAGAATATATGCAACATATCTGTCATAAATGGATGGCAAAATTGAAAGAAATTATTTAACTTCATAATTTAATTCCTAGCAATGCCTAATTAACAATAATGATCATATGTAAGGCTAATCTTGATTGTAATTTGACACATATGGGAAGAGGAAATACCAATTTAGGAATGCATCTCTATTGGTAGGTAGGCATGACTGTGAGACATTTTCTTTTTTGTTTGTTTGTTTGTTTTCAATCATTTTATTGGGAATATTTACATCTAAGTTTTCCAAAAAGATCAACATGTAATTTCCTTTCTCTGTAGTGAGGTTTCTTTTCTTTTTTAATTTTTGCTAATTTTCTTTTTCAATTTAATTTTACTCATATATTTATTTATTACAATTGATTCACTTTGTATGCCAGCTGCAGCTCCCACCTTTGTCTCCTCTCCTCCCAGTCCCATCCACCCTCCCTCTTCTCCCAGTCTGCCCTTTCACTAATCCCCCCCATAGGGGAGGACTTCCTCCCCTTCTATTTGACCCTAGTTTATCAGGTCTCATCAGGATTGGCTGCATCCTCCTCCTCTGTGCCCTGGCAAAGCTGCACACCCCAGGGGGAGGTGAATAAAGAGATGGCCACTGTGTTCATGTCATAGACAACCCCTGTAACCCTTATTAGGGAACCCACTTTGAAACTGAGAGGCCAATGGGCTTCCTTTGAACAGGGGTCTAGGTCTGTCCGGAAGAAGCTAAACAACAAGGAGGACCCTAGGGAATGTGCTTAATCCTCATTCAGAAGGGCAAGCAGGATAAATATCAGAAGTAGAAGACAAAAACAGGATAGGAGCCTTCCACAGAGAACCTCTGAAAGAATCTACCCACCAGGTATCGAAGAAGAGACTGAGAGTCACAGTGAAACTTTAGGCAGAGTGCTGGAATCCTTATAGAAGAAGAGGGAGAAAGACCCGGAGGAGGCAGGAACTCCACAAGGAGAACAACAAAGCCAAAATACTTGGGTCCTTGGAGTTCTGCAGGGACAGATATTCCAATCACGGACCATGCATGGAAAGGACTGAGGCATTTTCTTTATTGTTAATTGGTAAGGGAGGTTCCAGTTCACTTGTGGAGGTAATGTCTCTAGAAGTGTGTTCCTGTGCTGTAGAAGTAGATGAATCTGAAACAGAGCACCAGCCAGCAAACAACATTCCTCCATGATCTCTGTTCCAGCTCCTGCATAAAGATTCATTCCTTGAGCTCCTTCTGCGTCTTTTGTTGGTGATAGATCATGATCTGTGAAACAAATCAACCCTTTCCTCCTCCTGGTTGGTTTTGGTTAGTGTTTCTCACAGCCACAGAAAGCAAACTCCCGAATGCATCACAGGAAAAGATATGGGTGTGATAAAGATAATTTTGAATTTTTTTGGTATTTTATGATTTTCCATTTACAAAGAGAAACAACATGCAGGCCACACAAAATGCTTATATTGTTAGCATTGTAAAAATAAAATGAGACATATATTTATATATATATAATATATAAAATTTTAATATATATTTATATATTAAATATCTATATATTTTTAGTTCTTGGTGATAGAAATGATATTTTGGAATATCTACATTATGCTTCTAATATTGTATTTATCTATATATCTTAATGTCTTCCTAATTCAGTGCATTGCCACCAGATTTTATATGATAAATAAAATAATAAATATTCTTTAATAGGAAAAAGAAAAGCAATAATTATGACTACCATGACAAAAATAACAATATTAGTATGTGCCACATTCTTAAAATATTTATAACAAATTAATTTTTTTCAAATTTTCTGTTATATGTGAAACTAGGAAAAAAACAAGTTTTTATATATTAAAACATTGATGAAACTATTCATTCTGAAAACAGGATTGGCTACATAATTGTCCCTAATGTTTGTTGTCCAAGGAATCATTTCCTATGGCACACACAGCTTTCCCGGGAAGAAAAGCCAGCTCATAAATAATCTTGGCAGAACTGATTATTTTACATGAGCAAAGTAAAGCAGTTTTAAAATAACAACCACAAAAATAATTACGCTAAACACACATAGTCCTCAAGTAGTAGTTAAGCCATCGGTAGTCATCCCAGGCATGGGTTACATGCTTGTAATCCCAGCATTTGAGAAGCTGTGAAGAAAGATTTCCTGTTTGAGAGGAACTTGGGATGCACCGCAAGTTCAGGGCTAACACAGAGTGAGACTGTCTTTAAAAGAAAAAAAAGACCTCTACTCTTGCCTGATGCGTCTAAAACAAAAAGGGGGAACTGTAGAGAGCTGCGGAATGCTATGCCTTAAAGATGGAGCTGGTTTCCGCCTTCCACCTTCCCGATGGTGAGTGCTCTCTGTCACGAACAACTCCACATTTGGCTAAGGCCGAGGATCTGGCTTGCTTCTATGTATGTGGACCTATCTGCATTGCCCCCGTGGCACGCCTGGGTTGGCTACCCAGAGGCTATTTAAGCTGTGGGCTGGCTTTCCCCGGGGTCCGAGGATTGTTCAATGTTCCTGAATAAACTGCATTGAAAAAAAAAAAAAAATGCTAGTTAAGTGTTACCAGTGGAACATAAGGTCATCATAAAATGAGAGACACACACAAAGGACACACACAAATGAAACTAAAGACAATTACAGTGTGATCACTCAATGTATTTCTTTTTTTTTTTATATATGCAATTTATTCAGGAACCTTGAACAATCATCTGACCCTGGGGAAAGCCAGCCCACAGCTTAAATAGCCTCTGGGTAGGCAACCCAGGCGTGCCACGTGGGCAATGCAGATAGGTCCACATACATGGAAGCAAGCCAGATCCTCAGCCTTAGCCAAATGTGGAACAAACAATTCCACTCAATGTATTTCAAACGAATACAAGATATGTGAAAAACAATTATGTAATACTTTCCATGAATATTAATTATACTGAAGATCCTTTCAAAAGGCTGAAAACAGAAAAGGTTTAAAGTGCCAGAGAGGTTATAGGACAGGCTATATTTTTATCCATTTATTGAGAAGTTTGGAAGTGTTACTTTGTTTCAATATATTATATGAATATTGAATTATTGATCCCTTTTCTTCATTCTACTGAATATAAATGATTTGCTCCTATCCTGGCCAAGGTCATATAGCAAATTGAATTTTTTGCATTTTACCATGTATTAGTCCTTTCTATTTTACAAATGGAATGTTAAGGCATATGTTTGCAGAAGTTTGATCTGTGCTTTTGCAACTGGCATATGTTTCTTAATCATAAAAAGCATTCAAGTTTAAAATTTATGTACCTTGTTCTATTGTTAAAATAATGATACTTACATGATACCTTGACCTACATCCAAATGCTTTGATGTAGACTGTCAGTATGCCAACACAACTGCCCATTTTTATCAAATGTATAATCCTGATTTTAAACCTTCAATAAAGGTAGTAAACATTACAAAAAAAACGTATTTCTCCCATCAGAATATCACCTCTATTAGTCACTAGCTGTGCTATTTTGCCTCTAAAATAAATGTTCTTCTAAGAGGTTGTAACGCCAAACTGCAGCCACATTGCCTTAGCTGTAACTATGTTAACACTTTGTATTTATTGTGTTAAGCACTAACTGGGGACAGGGGCAGGTATTCATATTATACCATTACCAAAAATTAAAGTGATCACATCAATATATGTGATTATAGAATAAAACATATACAGGGAATAATTTAAAGCTTAAATAAACTAAATACCACTTTAAATTTTTTCTTGCTTCTTTCTTTTATGGGCAGCTGATTATGTTTATTAAACTCACTTGAACATACTGAATAAAAAAGACAAGATTTATCACTGAAATGTGTTCTCAGTTAATACTATTTCATTATATTTATATTTTATTTTATTTATATTTCATATACTATTTTAATTATATAAACATGGTGTGTATGTATGTGTGTATGCATGTATGTATATATATATATACATATATATACATATATACTATACATTTTAGTCCTGGTAATATATCCATATATATGATATATTTCCTGATATATTTCAGTAACCATATTATATTATTTTAGATAGAGGGGGCATCGTATCTTGACTCCCCCATAAATAGTTGGATATTTATAGCCTAGATTTTATTTGCATTTTTATTTTGCACTTTACTCAAATTACTCAAATACAACTTTCTTGTTGATAATATTAACAATGTACCCTTGTCACAGAATACCTATGAGGTTTAATATAAAGGTAGTTGCACACTTGTATTGAGAGTTGATCAAATTAAGATAGAGCATAAGGGAAAAACATAGAATGATAAAGAAATGATTAAATTTTATTTCTTAATAGTCTGTTAAAACTTGGAATCTGAGCAATGGTTTCATAGAAAAAGGAAAAAACAAACAAACAAACAAAAAAACGAAGGAAATCTTTTGGGTTCAAGCACCCATCCCATCTTTTCTAGATTTGTAGTTTAACAGAAGAAATTAAAAGATAGCTGTGTTTTCTAATGTACCAGCATCCCACATGCACAGTTTAACTTGTGTAGAATGGACGCAGGGAAGACAACAGAGGCAGAGCATATAGAACCAGATTTAAACAGGTATTGGGCTTCACCATCAGAATCATTGGAATCATTGAATCACATTCTAGAGCTAACTAAAGAGTGACATTTGAAATAATGTATGGGTAACAGTTTTGATATTCTCATTACGTAGATAATACTCTTTTACAGTTTGTCTTAATTCATAAATAAAACAAATGAGAAGGAATGAAGCAATTATTCTTTTGAAATTAAGTTGTCTTTTCTTTTTTCCTATTTTATAGAGGATATTCAACTATCACTCTGAAAGAGCCTCAAAAACTGAGGTGTGTATGCATCATCTTAACAAGGTCGTTTTCCTAGTAAACGCTCTTAACCATCAAACCTACAGAGCTTCTTAAGTGATTTCCACCACTTTCTTGACCTTTTAGTAGACAGATTTCAGACAAAAGACCATCTTCAAAAGTCAAAAAAGGAAATCGAAAGGATATTTTTAAAAACTAGAATAGGCTAAAACATTTTAATTCTGCAACACTGTGTTTCCTCTGCCATACATATAGGGTAAAATTATCCTGATATGGCAATTTCAGAATTTAGTCAACTTAAATGTATTAAAATATAAATATTTAATATAAATATTAAAATATATCAAGCTGTTTTTTTCTTTTTTATTATTATCATTTATTAAAATTTATTCACTTTTTATCCCTGCTGTGGCCTCCATGCTTGCCTCCCGCCAACCCCACCTTCCCAGTTACACTCTCCCTCCCTCTTCTCCCTCCACTGATGGAGGAGGTCTTCCTCCCCTTCTATTTGACCCAAACTTATCAGGTCTCATCAGGGCTGGCTGCATTGTCTTCCTCTGTGGCCTGCAAGGCTGCATGCACCAGGGGGAAGTGATCAGAGAGATTGCCACTGAGTTCATGCCAGAAAAAGCCTCTGTTCCCCTTACTAGGGACCCCACTTAGATACTGAGTTTAAGGGCTTCATCTGAGCCAGAGTTTTAGGTCCTCTCCATACATTGTTCTTGGTTGGGGTTTCATTCTCTTCAGGGCCCACAGGGATCAGTTTTTATGGCTCTATTGGTCTCCTTTTGGAACTTCTGTCCTCATAGGTAGATATTAGCCATACAATATAGGATGAACATACTAAAATCTGTACTCTGAAAGAAGCTAAACAACAAGGAAGACCCTAAGAAAGATGCTCAACCCTCCTTCAGAATGACAAATGCCGTAGACATCAGAAGCAGAAGACAGGGAACAGGACAGGAGCCTACCACAGATGGCCTTTTATTTAAAGACTTTACTGATGGAAGTATAGAAGCAGAGGCTGACACTCACAAGCAAACTTTGGGCAGAGTGCAGGGAATCTTATGAAAGAAGGTGGAGATGGAAAGACCTGTTTTTTTAACAAAAACCTTTAACAATAGCTTCTGTAGTAGTGCTTGGGAGACTTGAGAAAATAATGTGTTTCAGAGTCAGTGACCGGATGATTAATTATCAAAGAAAAAAGAGGGAGAAAAAGGAAGGGAAAGGAAGAAAAATTCAATTTTGAACAATATAAAGCTACTTTGGCTATTTCTCTTTTGCTACGATGATTTTGAAATTTTGCAAAAACCTTTATTTTTATGTTTTGTTTGAGGCACTTATGCTGATATGCTTATGCTACCATCAACAGCAGTTCAGCCAGCGGTGTAGATAGAAGCATTCTTCCGTAACAAGTAGTATAACACCTTGAAAACAGCCACACTAAGCAGTAGAAAGTAACAAGTTTTTGTTGTTGTCGTTTTCTAAATCATTTTTTATTATTAATTATAGTTTATTCACTTCGTATTTCAGTTGTAATTCTGTCCCTCATCCCCTCCCCATCCCACCCTTCCTCCATCATCTCCTCCCATGCCCCTCCCCAAGTCTGCTCCCACTCAGGGAGAGGTGATCAAAGAGCCAGCCTCGAAGTTCAGGTCAGAGACAGTCCCTGTTCCCATTACTAGGAATTCACCTGGAGACAGAGCTGCCATGAGCTGTATCTGCACAGAGCTGTATCTGTGCAGGAGTTCTAGGTTATCTCCATGTGTGGTCCTTGTTTGGAGTATCAGCCTCAGAAAGTACCCCTGTGCCCAGATTTGTTGGTTTTATTGGTCTCCTTGTGGAGCTCCTGAAGGGCACAGGATCTGAAATTGGTAAGTCACAAGTCTTTTAGCTAAGCTGCAGGCCCCAGCAGCAACAGGATTATGGATGGCCAAAGGAACCAAGACAAGTAGCTTCAGGAGTAGGGCTTGGTTTGTTCAAATCTGGTAGCTCTAAAGGGAACAGCCAACAATCCAGGGGAGGTAGGATCTCGGTCCCTGAGCAAGCCATGATAGTCAGGCAAATTCAAAAGTTCAGTGGTGGAATAGTGGAGTGAGAGAGTTCATTTCATGTATCAGGGACTATTGGCATAATGTTCTTTTGGAATATATATACCTTATCCTTATTCATTCAAATGTTGATTTCTCTATTCCACTCTCTGGTTTCAATCTGGACATTGCATTGTGATATTTTATTTTTCATTTCTAGTTTTTTAAATTTTTTTTTAAATATTAGTTACAGTTTATTAACTTTGTATCCTGGCTGGATCTTGCTCCCTCATTCCCTCCCAATCCCACTCTCCCTCCCTCATCTCCTCCATGCCCCTTTCCAAGTCACTGATAAGGGAGAACCTCCTTCCCTTTCATCTGACCCTGGTTTATCAGGTATCTTCAGGACTGGCTGCAAAGTCCTCCTCTGTGGCCTAGCAAGGCTGATCTTCTCTTGGGGAGGTGGGGAGGTCAAAGAACCTGCCATTGAGTTCCTGTCAGAAATAGTCCCTGTTCCCCTTATTATGGGAAACCAATTGGTTACTGAGTTATCACGGGCTACATCTGAGCGTAGGTTCTAGGTTATATCCATACATGGTCCTTGGTAGAGTGTCAGTCTCAGAAAAGACCCTGTGCCCAGATATATTTCGTCCTTGTGGAGCTCCTGTCCTCTCCACATCATACTAACTCCCCCTTCTTTCATATGATTCCCTGCACTCTGCCGAAGGTTTGGTTATGAGTATCTGCTTTGATACACTGCTTTCAGAGGCCCTCAGTGGTCCTGTCCTGTTACTTACTTTCTCCTACATCCAATGTCCATCCCATTTGTCTTTCTAAGTGAGGATTGATTCTCTTACCCAGCGTCTTCTTTCTTGTTTATCTTTTTTAGGTGTATAGATTTCAGTATGTTTATCCTATCCTATAGGTCTATATAAGTGAGTATATACCATGTGTGTCTTTCTGCTTTTGGGATACCTCACTCAGGATAATCTTTTCTAGGTGTCACCATTTAAGCATCGCCTTTCTCAACTTTGTGTAAACATGCCAAAAAAAAAAAAAAAAAAACAAAAAAAAACAAAAAAACAACCACAATAACCACAATGTTGAGCAATGGGAGGAAGGAGTAGGAAAGCAGAGAAGCTTGGAGAGCAGAGGCTGGAGGAGAGGTTTTAGAAGGACATGGAGAGATGGACCAGACCTAAGATATCACTAAAAGCAAGTAGAATGGGTAAAATCTGAATGGTAAGAAACCAGGTGGGCTTGGAGGTTTAGGATGGAACAACTATTGCCCAGCATTGTGAACTAGGTTAATTAAATAAATCCCAGTCTCTATGTGATGATTTAGTTAAACAGATGTTTAAGATTAACTACAGCCTTATTAAAAGATATATCAAAAATAAATATTAAGAATGACATTACAAGGGACATTATAAACCTTGGGCAGAGGGAGGGGTTTGGGGTGAATGTAGTCCTCTTTTATCTACTTCCTGTTGATTAGAGTCAATGGGTGGTTAGGGGAATACCAGGCTCCATCAGGTTATCAGCAGTCCAGTCCAAAGGGCAACATGAAGCATCAAAGGAGGAAAGATTCAGTTTGGATTACCCAGAGAAGCTCTCTGCTAAGCCACATCTTGAAACAGAAAGATTGGCACCACTGATTAGTACAACGATACCAATGCAAAAAGCTATGTATCACTCCGCCTGGGCTTCTATATATGTCCTCTCCTCAAAGTCCATCCACGAATAGTCTCAGCTTGTCAAAGTCACACACTTTGCATGAGAGAGCAAATCATCACTTGCTCTTTCACAAGCCAACGTGGGCAAAACATCATATGCTCAGCTTGCAGCAAAACATCACATGAACAGTCTAAGTCCAGAAACTTCCACTTCATACTATATGTCTTTGTGGGTCTGTGTTATCTTACTCAGGATGATCTTTTCTAGTTCTATCCATTAGTCTGAAAATTTCATGATTCCCTTGTTTTTAATGGCTGAGTGGTATTCCATTGTGTAAGTTACCACAGTTCTTTATTTTTTTTAATCCATTCTTCATTTGAGGGACATCTAGGTTGTTTCCAGTTTCTGGCTATTGTGAATAATGCTGCTATGAACATGGTTGAGCAAATGTTCGTTTTGTATGATGGAGCATCTTTCAGCATATGACTAGGAGTGGTGTAGCTGGGTCTTGAGGTATGGCTATTCCATTTTTCTAAGAAAGTGCCAGATTGATTTCCAAAAGGGTTGTACAATTTTTCACTTTCACCAGCAATGGAGGAGTGTTTTTATCTATAGTTCCAAAGGGTTAGTGTCAACAATGTCAGAGTAGTGGAGGTAGGCATGAGAGGTAGTGGCAGGAATCCAATGGCTCATATCTTAAATCTTGAAGCAGATAAAGTAGCAAACAGAAAGTGGAACAATCTTAGAGAGAATAAAAGCCCATTCCAAATGTGCATTTCCTCCAGTTAGCTCATACTTCCTCATTCTCACAAATAGACCTATAAACTAGTGAGCAAGTGTTCAAAATCTTGAGAATATGGGGTACATTTCCTATTCAAACCATCACAGCACTTGATTGCACAAGACAGATGAGGATTCTCAATAGGTAAGAGGAAACAGTTTACAAGAGCCACTGTGATTAGGTGTTGGGGCATTTATAGCTTATGATATAGATGTCACCACTATAGATTGCAGAACTTTATCATCATTCTAACAAAATGGGTTTGTTTCTGTTTTGTTTTTGCAACTTCGTTTTTGTAATTTTAATTTTAATTTTTTTTCACAAATCATTCATTACACATCCCAATTGAAGCCCTTTCCCTCAACTTTTCCCACTGTAACCCTCCCTCCTCTTCCCCTAGTCTACTGAAAGGGCAATACAGCCTTGTCAGGCCACAGAGGAAAAGGATTCGGGCAGTCCTGATTAGGCAGACTTGATTAGCTGTGGGCAGATGGCAAAGGAGGAGAACCCCTCTTTGTGTAACTCCTTATTTAAAATTAACCTCTTTCTGTTTAAGGTGTAGTAATAAAACTTTCCCCAATATTAAGGATGTGTCTGACAGGTGAGTCAATCAGAGTCAAAGAGCAACTGTGAAGCTAGTAAGCAGTCCCTGGGGAAGGCACTCCTTCTGCTTGCACTTTGTCATAAACACCAGTGAACATTTAGGGTGCTCCTTTTGCTATGGAACCTGGGGCTCAGTCTTATCCTTCATGAAGAGTACTGAAGAGAGTTACCTTTCAAAAGGTTCTGTTCTCTAAACTTCTTTCCTCAAGGACATCTGAGTCCTATCCTCCAAGCTTAAAACCAGTTTCTGTAAAGGAAGATGACTAATTAATTAATTCTCCATTGCCTGTGAGGAACTGCTTATCCCATAGTTAAATAAGAACCTGTGAAGAAAGTTCACAGTGTTTTCCTTACTAACTTGTCGGAGTCTACAGAGACAGAACACCTATGCACACAAAAATTTACTGAGTAGGTTCATTATTTGCATAGAAGCAGCAAGGGACAGCAGAAGTCAAGCATTCAGCATGATCCAGTCCAAAAAAGCTCAGGAAGCTGCCAACAGCAGATGTTGCTCCAGCGATACACAGCCCACCTGGACCGCAGACAAGAGCCTGCAGAAAGAATACTGGGGGATTTGTTTCATAAGAAGAATGCAATAGCTTGGCTAAGTTTTTGAATGACATTCTGCTGCAGGTCAGTAGAAGGTAGTAGAACACTCACAGAACTGGGAATGTTCTGGCAATCCTCAACATGTCTTGAGATGTGGTAAAATAATTCCCTTGCATTATGGGTTTTCCTTGAAAATAAGCAATGAGGAGCAAGAGGATCTAACACAGAAAATAGGCTAAATGTCCTGAAATATCTCATATGAATATGAGAGGAGAGTATAGACAGAAGCACATTTATAAGGTGAATATTTCTCTTCCTAGTTTATTCGATTCTTTTAAAATAAACAGGTTTTATGGAATTAATAGCTTTTTCTTTGCAATCTCTTTTCTCAAAGCTTGTGTTCTTTCAGGAAACACATTTATTATAAAATATAACAAGTGTTTAAGTAGAAGAATTTTTTTTCTAAGACAAAGACACCTCTTTTATATTTTATAACCCTTACTATTATATCGTAATTATTTTAATATGAAGTAAAACAAAGAAACGTAGGGTGCACAGGGCTAAATTTACAGGTTTATCCTGATGTCAACTTGGATATGTTAATATGTAATTTGAGGTATATATCTGAGATAACATAATCTCAAAACTTAAAGAAACTGCATTTAGGCTTTTTTTTTTTAAAGAGAAAGGTTTGATTGAGCTACTCTTCCATGACCAACACGTGTGATTATTTTTTTATATTTTGGTTAAACTTCAAACATTCTGCTCCAGATAGACAGCTAGCCTTCTACTATGGTGATCTATATTCTCACTGGGCCAATGATTTGTCTCAGCAGTAAAAGCACTTACAGTGTAAGCCTGATACTGTGTGTTTGGTTTTTAGATTTCATATGGCAGAGAGAACTAACTCTACAAAGTTGTTCTCTCACTCTCACATGTGGTATGGCATGAGTGTGTATCCACCACAAGACATGCACACATCCATAGTCATAAAGAAAATACATTATACTAAAAGATTGAATTATTTACCATATTTAATTCAGGTAAATATATCCAAGATACTAGGTCTTCTGTTCTTATTTACATATTTTGAAATAGCTTACATGTTTATTATTAAAACCCAGGCTCAGTGTAGCCCATAGACTCAGTATCCAAGTGTGGCCTCAAATAGGGAACATGGCTGTCTCTGGCATGAACTCAGTCGCTGGCTCTTTGATCACCTCCCCATGGGGGGAAATACAGCTATGCCAGGCCACAGAGGAAGACAATGCAGCTAGTCCTGATGAGATCTGATAGGCGAGGGTCAAATAGAAGAGGAGAACCTCCTCTATCAGTGGACTAGAGGAGGGGCATAGGGGGAGAAGAGGGATGGTGGGTGGGAATGGAAGGAGCAAGTGCCCTTGATGTATGGTAGAGCATCTTTTGGGTATATTCCCAGGAGCAATATAGCTGGGTCTTGAGGTGGAATTATTCCTAGTTTCTGAGGAATCACAGATTGATTTCCAAAGTGGCTGTACAAGTTTGCACTCACAACAGCAATGAAAGAGTGTTCTGCTTTTTCCTCAACCTCACCAACATGTGCTGTCTCTTGATTTTTTTGATGATAGCCATCCTGCCAGGTGTAAGATGGAATCTCTGGGTTGTTTTTATTTGCATTTTTCTTATAACTAAGGACACTGAAGATTTAAGTGTTTCTCTGCCATTAGAGATTCCTTCATTGAGAAATCTCTATTCAGCTCAGTACCCCATTTTTAACTGGTTTATTTGGATTGTTGCTGTCTCACTATTTCTTGCATTTTTTATATATTTTGGATATTAGTCCTCTGCCCGATGTAGTGTTGGTGAAAATCTTTTCCCATTATGTTGGCTGTTGTTTTGTCCTATTCACAGTGTCCTTTGTCTTACAGAAGCCTCTCAGGTTCATGAGGTTCCATTTATTGATTGTTCAAATTAGAGCTGGAGCTGTTGGTGTTCTATTCAGAAAATTGTCTCCTGTAGCAATGAGTTCAAGGCTATTATCCATTTTCTCTTCTATTAGATGTAGTGTGTCTGGTTTTATGTTGAGGTCTTTGATCACTTGGACTTGAGCTTTGTGAAGGACAATGAATATGGATCAATTTGGATTTTCTTCATACGGACAGATCCATTTAGACCAGAATCATTTGTTGAAGATGCTTTATTTTCTTTTCTTTATTTTCTATTGTATGGCTTTGACTCATTTGCCAAAAACAAGTCTTGGTATGACTGCTGGTTTATTTCTTGGTCTTCCATTCAATTTCATTGATTAACCTGTCTGTTTCTATGCCAATACCATGTAGTTTATTATTATTATTATTATTATTATTATTATTATTATTACTATTGCTATGTAGTACAGAAATCAAGATGGTCATATATTTAGAAATTCTTTTCTTGCACAGGACTGTTTTAGCTATTCTTTTGTTTGTTTGTTTATTTGTTCCCATATAAAGCTGAAAACTTGCTCAACTATGCTCATAGCAGCTTTATTTGTAATAGCCAGAACCTGAAAAATAACCTATATGTCCCACAGCTGAAGAATGGAAAAAGAAAATATGTTACATTTACATAATCTAATACTACTTATGTATTAAAAACAAGGACATCTTGAAATTTGCAAGAAAATGGCTGGAACTAGAGAATATCACCCTGAGTGAGGTAGCATAGACTCAAAAAAGACTTGTATGGTATGCACTCACTTATAAATGGATATTAGCTATAAAATTATGATAACCATGTTACAATCCACATGCCCCAGGTAGCTAAGAGGGATGAAGGGAGGATACTTGAATATCACTCACAAGTGGAAATAAAATAGGCCTTGGAGATGGATGATGGAGGGACCTGAGTAGGAGAGGGGATGGGGATGGATAAGAGGGTGGAGATTAGGAATAGGGAAAATAGGGAAGAGAAGGATAGGGGAGAGAACAGAAATCAGAGGTAAGGTGCATCTCTGGGACTTGCCAGAGAACTGGGATAATGGAGGTCTTGGGGGTTCCCTGTAGCTGAGACCCCTAGCAGTAGGTGATACGGAGCTTGAAGTGGTCAGCCCCTGTGGCCAGGCAGGATTTCCAGTAAAGAGATAAGGACACCAGCCCACCCAAACCCTTTGACCCAAAATTTGTCCTGCCTCAAGATATGCAAGGATAAAGATAGAGCAAAGACTGAGGAAATGACCAACCAAAGACTTGCTCTACTGAGACCGATTCCATGGGAGAGAACCAATCCCTGATACTGTTACTCTGTTACACCACTATTACACTATTACACTATTACCCTGACACTGTTACTCTGCTGTGCTTGTAGACAGGAACACACCACAACTACGCTCTGAGAGGCTTCATCCGGCAGCTGATGGGAACAGATGCAGCAACCCACAGCCAAACATTAGACAGAACTCAGGCAGTCCTATGTAAGAGTTGAAAGAATGACTAAATGAGCCATAGACTTCAAGGACTCAAGAAGACATATAGAGTTGACTAACCAGACCTTTTGGGGCTCACGGAGACTGAACCTACAACCAAAGAGCATGCATGGACTAGACCTAGGCCCATGCAAGTATGTGGCTGATGTGTAGATCAGTCTTCTTTTGGATTCCCCCAACAATTGGAATGGGAGTCCCCTCTGGCTCTGGTTCCTGCCTTTGGATCTTGTCCCCCTAATTGGGCTGCCTTATCTGGACACAGTGGGAGAAGATGTGCCAAGTTCACAGGTATTTAATGTGTAGGGACAGTTGTTACCCATCCAAACCTCCCCTTCTCCGAAGATGAGAGGGAAAAATAAGGGGAGAGGTATGTGACTTGAAAGACTGGGAGGAGAAGAGTAGAGGCTGCAATCAAGATGAAAAACTCGAGTGACAACACATGCTGGAGAGGCTGTGGAGAAAGGGAAACCCTCCTCCACTGATGGTGGGAATGTAAACTTGTACAACCACTCTGGAAATCAATCTGGCACTTTCTCAGACAAATAGGAATGGTGCTTCTTCAAGATCCAGCCATACCACTCCTAGGCATATATCCAAAAGATGCTCAATTACACAATAAGGACATGTGCTCAACCATGTTTGTAGCAGCTTTATTTGTAATAGTCAGAAGCTGGAAAAAGCCCAGATGCCCCTCAACTGAAGAATGGATGCAGAAATTGTGGTACATCTACACAATGGAATATTACTCAGCAATGAAAAATAAGGAAATCATGAAATTTGCAAGTAAATGGTGGGACCTGGAAAGGTTCAACCTGAGTGAGCTGTCCCAGAAGCAGAAGGAAGCACACAGTATATACTCACTCATATAGACATGTAATAGAGGATAAACCTACTAAAATCTGTACATCTAAAGAAACTAATCAAGAGAGAGGACCCTGACTAAAATGCTCAATCCCCATCTTGAAAGGCAAAGAGGAAGGACATCAGAAGAAGAAGAAAACAGGAAACATGCTAGAACCCCACCACGAAGGGCCTCTGAAAAGCTTTGCCCTGCAGACTATCATAGCAGATGCTGAGAATTATGGACAACTCTTGGGAAGAGTGCATGGAATCTTATGTAAGAAGTGGGATATAGTAAGATCTGGAGAGGACAGGAACTTCACAAGTAGAGCAACAGAACCAGAAATTTGAACACAGGGGTCTTCCCAGAGACTCATGCTCCAACCAAGTACCATGCATGAAGATAACCTAGAACCCCTACACAGATGTAACCCATGGCAGTTTAGTGTCCAAGTGGGTTACATAGTAATGGGAAGAGAGACTGTTTCTGACATAATCTGATTGGTCTGCTCTTTGATCACCTCCCCCTGAGGGGGGAGCAGCCTTACCAGGCCACAGAAGATGACAATGCAGCCACTCCTGATGAGATCTGATAGACTAAGATCAGAAGGAAGGAGAGGAGGACCTCCCCTATCAGTGGACTTGGGGAGGGGCATGCATGAAGAAGGGGGAGGGAGGGTGGGATCGGGAGGGGAGGAGGGAGGGCCTTTTGGGGGGATACAAAGTGAATAAAGTGTAATTAATAAAAAATAAATAAAATCAACAAAGAAATAAATCAATAGACAAAAAAGTAAAAAGTAATTAAATATTCTAGATAAGAAAAATATTTTACTGAAAATAAGGATTTTGAAATGTACTCACCTGAGTTTCAAGCTTTATTTTATTTTTTTCTTTACTTTGTTCAGCTTAACACGGCTATAAAGTCTAGTGGTATGGAATGCCTCTGGAGGTGGAGTTATAGATGGTCAGTGCTGAGAACATTTTACTTCAGGTGTAGTGAAAACAAAAAGACAATGAAACAGACCTTGACCATTTTGGGAACAAACATGGGTCACAGACTCAAACCTGCTTTGTTCAAACAGAAATGATAACAAACGTTTTCAGCTTTCAGAAAATTTCCAGTGACTTTGAACTTTCCATAAGTCATTGGATAAATGATTAAATGGAATTTAGCAAAATCCTAGAGTACCAGGAGATTATTTGGCACACAGTATTTAATTTATATTGATGTTGCCTTACAGATAAATTTTCGTTAAAAAATTATTTTACAGTAACCCATTTTTTAACCTATAAACTCTTTTACAGTAACCTACTTTTAACAATCATTACTAATATATTTAGGTATGAAAATTGCATTACTTATAGTAAAAACAAAGGACTCCAAGAATTTTCCATTTTCTTAAAAGCAACAGGCCTACTGTTGAAAGGATTTTGAATCCTCTGCTTAAATTCTTATAGAAAGGTTTATGAAAGAACTAAGAAAAAGAGGAGACCAAGTTTTATGCTGGTTCTCCATCTGTGACACTCAAAGGACAGGCTGGTTAAAACAGACATGTTTGCAAAGTAGCAAAGATTGTTGCAGGGGTAGACTGCGCCTATAGGAAGTTTTTCTGTGAGAGGACATAAGTCAACTTTCTGTTCTCATTTCCATCATTCCACTTTACCATAGAAGCTAGAGCATGTCATGAGAACTGCACAGAGTGAAGGCAGCAAGGCTTAGAATTGCTTTCCATGAAGTCATGCATGTGTGCAATAGAACAGTTTCTGAGTTCTTTTGGACTTGTTTATCTAAAAATAACAAAACAGAGATGATAGCAGGGGCCAAACCAAATTCCCACAATTATAGATTCTTGGAAGTCAACACCACTGCAAAGTGAAATCAGAGAAAGACATGAAATGAGCAAGCCCAAGTCACACACAGTAGGTCCAGCAATTCAGATGTTAGTAACAGATGATAGGAATCCCTGCAGCCTTGCTAGGACACAGAGTAGGACTTTGCAGCCAGGTATGAAGACACCTGATAAACCAGTATCAGATGGAAGGGGAGGAGATTCTCCCTTATCAGTAGACTTGGAAAGGGGCAGGGAGGAGACAAGGGTGAGAGGGTTGGATTGGTAGGGAAAGAGGAAGTAGAATACAGCAGGGATACAAAGTTAACAAACTGTAGCTAATATTAAAAAAATAAAAATTAAAAAAAAAGAATCCTTGTGCAAACTTCATGCAGTGTAGGGAGAAAAAGTAAGCAATACTACGGTTTGTTTTGTTTGTATCCAGGTATTTTCAGTTCTTCCAGTTACCAGCATTCTACAAAATCAGCTGAAAGTTCTAGGGACTGAGAAAAGGCCTGGAGAATTCATTTTTAATGGAGGTAATATATAAGAGGGCCCTTAACTTTGAAAAGATGCTACAGAAAGTAATGTATTTCTAAAGAGATCAGTTTCTTTTCTAAAAGGTAGAGTTAGTATTTTCACTCTCTAAGGCTCATTAAAGGACATTGTTATCACACTTAAAATGTGGATTGGTAGCTCCAAACTAAATGAACAGCATCCATCAACACCACCAATAAGGAGCCATAGGTAGCCTCATCAGCTCTCCCAAGGGCTATTGAGCCAATCAGTTAATCTGAATTGAGAAGTACTTTTCCAGTATCATTCCAAAACAAACTCCTTCTGCTACCTTATAAGAACCTGTACTCACAGGCCACAGTGAAATTCTATTATCCCAATTTTTAAAATTATTTATTTTATTAATTACAATTTATTCATTTTGTATCCCAGCTGAAGCCGCCTCCCTCATCCCCTCCCAAACTCAATCTTCCTTGCTCTTTTCCTCCCATACACTTCAGTCAGTCCACTGACCCTAGCTTATCAGGTCTCATCAGGCCTGGCTGCATTGTCCTCCTTTGTGGCCTGGAAAGGCTGCTCCCCGCTCAGTGGGAGTTGATAAAGAGCTGGCCACTGATTTCATGCCAGAGACAGCCCCTGCTCCCATTACTAGGGACCCTACTTGGAGACTGAGTTGCCATGAGCTACATCTGTGCAGGGGTTCTAGGTTATCTCCATGCATGGTCCTTGGTTGGAGTATCAGTCTCAGAAAAGACTCCTGGGCCTAGATTTTTTGATTCTGTTGCTCTCCTTGTGGAGCTCCTGTCCCCTCTAGGTCTTTCATCTCCCTCTTCTTTCATATAATTCCCTGCACTCTGCCCAAAGTTTGGCTATGTGTCTCAGCATCTGCTTTGATATCCTGCTAGGTAGAGTCTTTCAGAGGCCCTCTGTGGTAGGCTCCTGTCCTGTTTCCTGTTTTCTCCCTCTTCTCATGCCCATCCAGTTTGCCTTTCTGAACGAGGATTGAGCATCTTACCCTGGGTCCTCCTTCTTGCTTAGCTTCTTTAGGTATATATATTTGAGTATGTTTATGTCATTATATTTCTAATATCCACATACAAGTGAGTATATACCATGTGTGTCTGTCTGCTTCTGGGATACCTCACTCAGGACGTTCTTTTCTATTTTCCACCATTTACCTGCAAATTTCATGATTTCCTTGTTTTTAATTGCTGAGTAGTATTCCATTGTGTAAATGTACCCCAATTTCTGTATCAATTCCTCTGTTAAGGGACATGCAGTTTGTTTCCAGATTCTGGCTGTTACAAATAAAGCTGCCAACAGCACAGGCTCTAAGATCAACAATCAATAAATGGGATTCCAATTTATTTTAACTAAGTGGGAAAGTGGTTCTTTAAATACCCCATTCAGTTTTGTTTCATAAAGTACCAGAATGCTTTTCTGAGATAGCTATTTGAATTTGTGGTATAATTGCTGAAATAAGGTCAGACATTAACATGGGCATAGGGAACAAGCACTTGCTCCTTTGTGAGTGTTACCCTTTAAGATGCAAATAGGTGCAACAAGAAGGTATTTGGGTTTGTGGAGCTGCCATGTTAACTAAGAACACTTTCAACCAATCCTTATTTTCTCTGCTGTATTTCTATTGTCTATTGTACATCCTCCATTTGTATTTCCAGTAGTCAGGAGCATACCACATATTTTAAAAGTGTTTAATTTCGTTCATTTGGGGGATCATTTCTACTGTGTTTTGCATTTGAATTACAAATATTCTCCCTAATATAATGTCATCTCCACTCTATATAATTTTATCAGTTCTTTAAGCAGACACATTTTTTAGATTCACAAAAAAATCACTTATTTCTTGAATTTACTCTATATTTTAATTGGTGATTATACCAGCTAGTTTTATATCCTCTTCACACAGCTAGAGTCATCTGAAAGGAGGGAACATCATTTGTGCAGATGTCTCCATTAGAGCCAAAGCAAGCCTATAAGGTTTTTTTTTTTTTTTATTAGTAATTGATGTGAGAGGGTCCAGTTCATTGTAGGTGGTGCCATCCTTGGACTGGTGGTCCTGGATTTTTTTTTTATTTTATTATTATTTTTTTATCAGTTACATTTTATTAACTCTGTATCCCAGCCGTGTCCCGATCCCTCATTCCCTCCCAGTCCCTCCCTCCCTCCCTCATCTCCACTGTGCCCCTTTCCAAGTCCACTGATAGGAGGGACTTCCTCCCCATTCATCTGATCCTGTTTTATCAGGTCCTGGATTTTTTAATAAAGCTGGCTAGGCAAGCCATGAGGTATAAGCCAGTAAGCAGAGCTTTCCCAAGGTCCTGCTTTTGGGTTCCTGCCGTGACTTCCTTCAATGATGTAGAAATAAATGTAGGTAGAACAAACATTTTCTTACTTGCATTTGACTATGAAGTTTCACCACAGCAGTAGCAACCCTAACTAGGACAGTGATATTTATGGTTCTAGTGTACTGTGAGGAAAAGTTTTCAATTTTTAATGGAATAATTGTGTAGAGTTTGGTTGTAAGTTTATCATACATTACAGAGGATGGTACAGACAAACGAGGCTAAATGTGCCTAGGGTGCTCAGTGCTGTCTAGATTGACATATTCCCATTGTTATAAAAATATTGTGAATAAAGAAAAATTAAGAGAGAAAGGCTCATTTTGATCCATCCTTCAAGGTATAGAGTACATCATGGCAGGGAAGACAGTGTAATGGGCAGGAAAGGCATAATGACAAGAACAAGAGTAAGAAACTTCCTGGTTACATTGTATCTGTACTCAGAAAGCAGAAAGAGAAAACAAAACAAAACAAAACAAAACAAAAAATAGAACTAGGCTAAAAATTCTCAAAGCCTGCACTTAGTGATGGAATTCCTCCACAAGGCTTCACCTCTTAAAAAAATCTCATGAACTCCCCAAATAGCTCCACCATTGGGGGGACCAAGTAATCAAACATATGAGAATATGGAGAACGTTTTACATTTAAACCAGGACACCTTACTAAATGAAGCGGTACTAAGGACTTTCTCTTTTATTAACATAATTTTTAATGCATTTTATGATTAAAATTTATTCACTTTGTATCCCAGCTGTAGCCCCCTTGCTCATCCCCTTCCAATACCAGCCTTCCTCCCTCTTCTCCTCCTATGTTCCTCCCTCAGTCCACTGATAGGGGAGGTCCTTCTCCCCTTTTATCTGATCTTAGCTTATAGGGTCTCATCAGGTCTGGCTGCACTGTCTTCCTCTGTGGCCTGGTACAGCTGCACTTGCCCCAAGGGAAGGTGATCAAGGAGCCAGCCACTGAGTTCATGTCTGAGACAGCCCCTGCTCCCGTTACTAGGGCACCCACTTTTAGAGCTGCCATGGGCTACATCTGTGCAGGGGTTCTAGGTTATCTCTATATATGGTCCTTGGTTTGAGTATCTGTCTTTGCAAAGACACCTGAGTTCAGATTTTTTTGTTTCTGTTGGGCCTTGTGGCACTCTTGTCCCCTCCAGGTTGTTATATCACCCCTTCTTTCATATCATTCCCTGCACTCTGCCCAAAGTTTGGTCTGAGCATCTGCTTTGATACCCTTCTGGGTAGAATCTTTCAGAAGCCCTGTGGTAGGTTCCTGTCCTGTTCCCTATTTTCTCCATCTTCCAATGTCTATCACATTTGCTTTCTTAGTGAGGTTTGGGAAACTTTACTAGGGTCCTCCTTCTTGTTTAGCTCCTTTAGGAATATGGACTTTCAATTGAGTTGTGTAAAATGTGCAGGTTTTTAAACTGCTGTTTAAAATATATCAACACACACAGGTCTGTTATGAGACTATTTTTCCAACCAAGGACCATGTATGGATATAACCTTGAACCCCTGATCAGATGTAGCCCATGGTAGCTCAGTATCCAAGTGGGTTCCTTAGTAAGGGGAACAGGGACTATTTCTGACATGAACTCGATGGCTGGCTCTTTGACCTGTCTTCTCTCCCACCCTGAGGGAGGAGTAGCCTTGGTAGGCCACAAAGGAGAACATTGCAGCAAGTCCTGAAGATATCTGATAATCTAGGGTTAGATGGAAAGGGATGAGGGCCTCCCTTATTAGTGGACTTGGAAAGGGGCAGGGAGGAGATGAGGGAGGAAGAGTGGGATTGGGAGGGAATGAGGGAGAAAGGTAGGATTGGGAGGGAATGAAAGGAGGGACTAAGGCTGGGATACAAAATAAATAACCTGTGATTAATATAAAAAATAAAAAATAAAAATTAATGAAACTGTGGTTATATGAGTTTAGGACTTGAATGTATTTTGTGTATGTATGATAAAGTCAAAAATATAAGAGTGAAAGTACTAAAATTCATTGTTGTTCTTATTTGAAATACTAATATGTATATTCACTAAACTTGATAAGACATGTGTATTGCTATTGTATGCTCATGATTCTGTTTCATAAATAAAGATAGGCATTGTTTCACTGTGAATAACTCCCCATTTAGTTAACTAATTTGCCCTTTTTTTTTGCATGGAGCTAGCCAGTTATTATCTCATCAATGCAACATTACACATTCACCACAAATTCAATAGCACAAACTAATCTAGGGTACAATCTTGGTTTTGTCAATTGATTGTACATTCAAGTGTTGCATGACTGGTGATGGGCACGTCGCTGAGGTGAATGTTGGATTTAGAACTACTCTACTGGCTTCCCACTCTCGTTGGACCAGAGCCACTGTTGAGTGTGTTCTTTGTGCCCAAATGTAGGGAAACAAATTATACAGCCTAAGTGACTGAGCATTTTAATTAACTTTTTGAAAACTTCAATATTTATCCAGATGTAAGAATATCTACCAGGATATATAAAAAATACAGTTAGAAAACAAAAAAAGTTGGAAAAGTTTTGATCATGTCTCAGCTTATAAAAGTAATCTTAAAAACGGACAGAGGTGAGTGAAATTATACCGATAATATTCTCTTGTCATGTTGGAGGGAGAATGAAAACTTTTAGTATGCTCACAACAAATCCTCTAATTTCGTATGTGATCACAAGAAAAAGGGATTGTACAAATGTAATAGGAACTTTGAAAGAGAGCAACAAACATGATCACCTTGGTAGGTGCAAGTTAATATGAAAGATACTTAATTGAAGCAAAACAAAAAACAGAGAACACATGAAATTTAAAGGTGAGCTTGAAGGTAGAGAAAGGTATCAGGATAGGACAGCATATTCAAAGAGGATTACAGATGACTAAAGTATATCACATATATGTAAGAAATATCATGACGTATTATTCTGTACAATTAGTAAATGTGAATGAAAATATTAGAAATAAAAATGTCTTTTGGATTAAACCTCTAAACTCTAAGCTAATGTGAAAATTATACAAAATAAAGCTGACTTAATTAGAACACTTAAGAAACATGGCACGTAGATTTGGGAAACAGGAGCAGATCTGTAATCACTAATGAAAGGAACATAATTCTTAAAAGAATGCCATAGTTCCAAGTTTCTAGAAGCTGGAAAAGTATCACGAAGAGATTTTCCTTAACAACCCATACACGAAACTTCATATTGTAAAAATTTGCTTTTAACTCAGTTATATAATCACATATGCGACATAATTTGTGTTGTGGTGTGAAGTGTATTTCATAAAAATATAAATGTATTTAATCTTTGTAGAAATAAAATGTATTTGTGGGGTAATGATCTTTAAAATTCTCATATGCAAAAATGGAAGATGACAAAAATAAAAAATCCCCAATTCTGTCTTTTTATTATTTGTTTATTTATTTTTATTACAATTTATTCACTTTGTATCCTGGTTGTAGCCCACTCCTCCCCTGTCATCTCCTCCTAGTTACACTCTCCCTCCCTTTTCTCCTCCCATGCCCCTCCTCTAAGTCCGCTGATAGGGGACAACCTCCTCCCCTTCTCTCTGAACCTGGTCTATCAGGTCTCATCAGAGCTGGTTGCCTCATCTTCATCTGTGGCCTGGCAAGCCTGCGCTCCCCAGGGGGAGGTGAACAAAGAGCCTGCCGCTGAGTTCATGCCAGAGAGAGCCCCTGATCCCCTTGCTAGGACACTGAGCTTCATCTGATCAGGGAATCTTGGCCCTCTCTTGTCTCTGCAGGGCCCCCTGGGCCCAAGATTTTTGGCTCTGTTGGTCTCCTTGTAGAGCTCCTGTACCCCCTAGGTCTTTCTATCTCCCTCTTCTTCCATAAAGTTTCTTGCATTCTGCCCAAAGTTTGGCTATGAGTCTGAGCATCTGCTTTGATACCCTGCTGGATAGAGTCGTTCAGAGGCCCTCTGTGGAAGGCTCTTGTACTGTTCTCTGTCTTCTCCCACTTCTGATGTCTATGGGCAGATGGCAGAGGAGAACTCCCCCTTCAGCGGATGGGGGAAGGGGATGGGAGGAAGAGGGAGGGTGGAACTGGGAGAAGTTGAGACAGGGGTCTTCAATCAGGATATATAGTGAATAAATTGATATATAGTGAATAAATTGTGAAAAAAATATTAAGAAAATGTATTATAGATCACTCAGTGTCAAGTGCATGGACACAAATTAAAATTTCTTTTTTGTTTTTTTTTTCTTTTTTATTATTATCATTTATTACACTTTATTCAGTTTATACCCTGGGTGTGTGGCCCTCCCTCGTTTCTTCCCAATTCCACCCTCCCTCCCTCTTTTCCCCCTATGCCTCTCTCCTAGTCCACTGATAGGGCAGTCTTCCTCCCCTTCTATCTGACACTAGTCTATCAGGTCTTATCAGGACTGGTTGAATTGTCTTTCTCTGTGGCCTGGCAAGGTTGCACCCACCAGGGGGAGGTGATCAGAGAATCTGCCACTGAGTTCATGCCAGATACAGCACCTTCTTTCCTTACTAGGAACCCACTGATTTCTGGGCTACATATGTACCTGGGTTTTAGGTCTTCTCCATGCATGGTCCTTGGTTGGGGTATCATTCTCTTCAGGACAAGTTTGTGCAAATCGCAATCTGAACACTTCGAAAAAAATCAGGGTTATAATGAATCTCAAGGGCCTTAAGGGTCTGCAAGTCTTATGTACACAGTAACAAAGAACATGAAAAAGAGACTGCCTGTAATTTGCATAGACTGAGTAATTTTTTTCTGAAGACATGTGAATTTCACTTCCAGGAAAGTATCTATCAGTGTCACTTCATAGTTAAGTGGGAAATTACCAGCATGGGTTCACCAGGTACTTCTCTAGTTTCAAAGTTGCTTCAGATGCTTCAAGTCTTTTACAGACCACAGAAATTTGAATTCATGTTTGTGAAACAAAATAGGTAGGAACAGGCTTTTGAAGTCAGGTGTAGGAATTGTACATTTTCATCATCTTAAAGTCACCATGTTTCTCATGTATGAGGGATGTGTTTCTATATATTTAATTTCTATGTATTTAATATCTACTCATTTCTATTTATATGTACATCTACCAATTTATTTCTTTCACCATCATTTTTAGATATTAGATCTCTTGAACAAAGGCTTTATGTTCATTTAATAAGATGGTCATGTGATTTTTTTTTCCTGTGAGTTTGTTTATATGGCAGATTATATTCATGGATAATTATATGTTGAACCATCCTGCTTGAGGCCTACTTGATCTTGGTGGAAGATGTATTTGATGTGTTCTTGGATTCAGTTTGCAAATATTTTACTGGGTATTTTTGCATTGATGTTCATGACTCAAATTGGCCTGAAATTTTCAGTATTTGTTAAGTCTTTGTGTGGTTTAGGTATCATTGTGACTGTGGCTTTAAAGAAGGAGTTTATCAATGTTCCTTCAGTTTCTATTTTGTGGAATAGGTTGAGGAGTATCTTGGAATGAATGGTAGAATTCTGGACCTTGCTTTTTTTCCTTTTCTTTTTCTTTTTTAAGAGACTTTAGATGACTGCTCTATTTCTTTAGGGATTATATGAAAGCTTAAATTATTTACCTGATCTTGATTTAAGTTTGGTAATTGAAATCTATCCAGAAAATCATCTCTTCATTTTAGGTTTTCCAATTTTGTGGAATACATGCTTTTGAAGTAAGACCTAATGGTTTCTTTTTTAAATTTCCTTAGTGCCTGCTGTTATGATCCCCCTTTTCCTTTCTGATTTTCTTAATTTGCATACTAGCTCTCTGCTTTTAAGTTAATTTGGCCAAGTTGTTGATTTTCTTAAAGAACCAGCTCTTGGTTTCATTGATTCTTTGCATTGTTCTCTTTGTTTCCAATTCATTGATTTCAGCACTTGGCTTGATTATTTCCAGTTGTCTGCTCCTCTTTGATGTGTTAGCTTCCTTCTGTTCTAGAGAGTTCAGGTGTGCTGCTAAGTTACTAGGATCAGATCTCTACAATTTCTTTATGAAGGGGCTTAGCACTGCTTTCATTGTGTTCCATAAGTTTGGGTATGCTGTGCCTTCATTTTCGTTGAATAGTAGGAAGTCTTTAATTTCTTTCTTTATTTCTTCCCTGAACCAGTGGTCATTGAGTAGGGAGTGAATCAGTTTCCATGAATTTCTGCGCTTTCTGTTGTTTCTGTTGTTTCGTTCCAGATTTAATTCATGGTTGTATGATAAGATGCAGGTTTTCTTTTTTTCTTTTTCAATCTCTATCAATCTTTTGAGGCTTGCTTTGTGACCAAGTTTATGGTCAGTTTTGGAGAAGGTTCTGTGAGGTACTGAGAAGAAGGCATATCCTCTTGTGTTTGGTGAAATATTCTGTACATATCTCTTAGGTCTATTTGATTCATGATGTCTGTTAGTTTTTTTGTTTTCCAATTCAGTTTCTGTCTTGATGATCTGTCTGTCCCTTGGAGAGAGTTGGGTATTGAAGTCTCCCACTATTAATGTGTGGGGTTCAATCAGTGATTTATACTTTAGTAATGTTTCTTGTAGGAATTACGTTGTCCTTGCATTTGGGACATTAATGTTTAGAATTGAAATATCATCTTGGAATTTTTCTTTGATGGGTATGCAGTGTCCTTCTCTATCTCTTTTGGTTGAAACAGTACTTTATTAGATACTAGAATAGCTACTCAAGCTTGCTTCTTGGATCTGTTTGATTGGAAACCCTTTTCCCAACCCTGAACTTTGACGTTAATGTTTACTTTTATTGCTAAAATGTGTTTCTTGTATGCAACAGCAATATGGGTACTGTTTCATATCCATTCTGTTAATCTGTGTCTTTTTAACCAGGCAGTTGATGCCATTCTTATTGAGAGATATTCATGCCCAGCTGTCATTGCTTCCTGTTATTTTGGATTTTGTACCCAGGCTTTGTTAAATTAATGGATACAACTACCTATTTTATCATTTAAAACAATTAAAGGTTGCGCTATTTTCCTTCATCAGTTCCTGAGCAAATGTGGTAAATCAACAACTGATAAATATGTATTTATTTACCTTATACTACTATGAATACTTTCATGATAAAATCAAGAAATGATTTTAATATATTGAATATGATATTATGGAAAAGTAAGAATATCAATATCAGCTATTTATTGCTTCTTAAGAAGATGCTGTTCATAGAATAAACATGTTTTTTAATTCTAACATTTCCACATAGCATGTCTATTGAAATAAGTTTTATTTTTAATTCTATATTTGTACCAAAAAAAAAAGAGAAATAATTATGGTGAGTTCTTTCACAGAAAATCACCCAGTTCTTTCCTGTTACAAGTATCAAAGGGGCAGGTGTTGTACCATGATTTCAATAGAAAAATAAAAATAGCCTAAGTCTTTGTGACAGATGTCAAGCATGCTGACTACTGGTTAAAGAAAAGTTGTCTGATCCTGTACACAGAGACAGCTTGTAGGATTAAAGACGTATCTCTTTATATCTGTTTCTGGCAGAGCATTTCCAGTGAATAGCGTATAAATGTTACTTCAAATAGGAAAGGACTCCAAGTAATTTAACCATCTCAGGCAAACAAAGTGGTAACAAAAAGTGAGAAATAAGTATGAAAAAGTAAGACCAAAACATAACCCCGTCAGTATATTTTTCCTTATTTTTAAGCCTAAACCGTACCATGATGAATTGTTTCTGGTCTCAGATATTTTTAAATTCTCCAATGGTAAATAAATAGACCACGATACTTTTAATAGTACATGATAATATAATAAAATAACATGATTATGTGATAAATAATAAATATAATATATTAAATTAATACATTGAGAAACACATTTAATCATACACCTAGATTAGGAGGCTGGTGAAATGACTGTCAAAAAATACCTGAAGTAAAATAATAGGACATGTAATTTGATCACTAGTATCTGCAAAAGTCAGAAATACTAGGGCTTGAGTTTATGACCTCATTTTTGCTGTGTTGTATTTGATTAAGTGATTATTTGGTACAAGTGATTCCTAGAGCTCATTGGTTAGTTATTCTACCTGAACTGAATTCTTCTGTATTCAACAGGAGACATAAAAACTTAAAAATGTTTTTTTATAAAGCAAATCAGGTAGAAATTTTATATCAATCTCTTCCCTCTAAGCATGCATGCACAGATATACCTGCAAAAAAAATGCATACATTCACAGGAGTGTATGAAGACAAAACACACAAACAAATAAACACACATACACACGTAATTCTTCATGGCTCACTTTGTATAATTCTATTAGGAAGGGGCTTGCATTAAATTATAATTTTAACATTCATTTTATTTGTGTGTGTGTACGTGTGATATGTTTCAGTGCCTGAAAGACCAGAATGCCTGGCTAGAGAGGGCTTCAGATGCCTGCAGTTGGATTTATAGGCAGTTTTCGGTGGTACAATATGTGAGGAAACAAATTCAAGGCTATGGCTAAACATAAAAAATGAAGGTGCAGAGAAACCACTGATACCACACTAGGCAAAGAAAAAAGTTTATTGAGGGAATAAACTGCTTTCAAGGATAAAGGACCACAACCTACATCATTAAGTCAGTTTTTGGTAGACTGACTAGACTATTATAAACTTAGAAATTTATAAATGATAACATCAAGCATTTTTTTAGTTTTATTTTTGGTAAATAACGTTTACCCTATTGTCTCCATATGCTATTTACACTCATAGAACAAAAATTATCATCAAAACAAACAAATAAACAAAAGAACCCTTGTTGAAAACATCTTAGATGACTGGCATATCATACCTAGACTAGAGAAAATAAAAATAGAGTAAAATCTTGGTGGTCAGTGTTGCTTCTTTAGTGAACAAAGAAAAAATAAAATAAACACCCGAAAATACACTTTCTAAAAGTATATGTATGTATACTTTTATGTATGTAAAATTATGCATATAAATATATGTATGTAAATATATATACATACATATATATAGCATATATGCACACATATATATGCTATCCTGGTGTAGCAAATAGACATTATTTTTACATATTTTTGAACTATCAATAAATTTTGTTATATTTTAAGGTTAACTTTTTCTGTTTGAAATTTTTCATTTTATTACAGTTTATTCGCTTTGTATCCATGCTGTATCCCACTCCCATCTCCATTCCTCTTGTCCCCCTATGTCCATTCCCTAGACCTGGATAGGTGATGCCCTATCCTCTTCTATTTGACCCTAAGCTTTCATGTCTTATCAGGAATGGATGCACTGTCTTTCCTCTGTGGCCTTGCAAGTCTGCACACATCACGGGGAGGTGATCAAAGAGCCAGCCACAGAGTTCAAATCAGAGACAGTCTTTGCTCCTCTTAGTAGGGCACCCACTTGGAAACTGAGCTACCAGGAGCTACATTTGTGCAGGGGTTCTAGGTTATCTACATGCAGGGCCCTTGGTTTGAGTTTCAGGTACACAGGACCCCTGAACCCACATTTTTCTATCAGTCTCCTTCTGGAGCTCCTGTCCCCTCCAGGTCTTTCTAGTTCCTGCTTCTTCCATAAGATTATCTGCACTCTGCCCAAAGTTTGGATATGAGTCTCAGCATCTGCTTTGATAACCTGCTGGGTAGAGTCTTTCAGAGGCCCTCTGTGGTAGGATCCTGTCCTCTTCCCTGTCTTCTCTCTCTTCCAATGTCTATCATGTTTAGCCTTCTGAATAAGGGTTAAGCATCTTCCCTAGGAACCCTCTTGTTGTTTTAGTAGAGTGCAGGCAATCTTATGAAAGAAGGGAGAGAGAGAAAGACCTGGAGGGAACAGAAGTTCTACAAGGAGAACAAAAGAACCAAAAAAAAAAAAATCTGGACAGGGTCTTTTCTGAGACTCATACTCTAACCAAGGACTATACATGGAGATCACCTAGAACCCCTGCACAGATGTAGCCCATGGCAGTTCAGTGTCCAAGTGGGTTCCATAATAATGGGAAGAGGGACTGCCTCTGATATGAACTGATTGGCCTGCTTTTTGCTCACCTCCCCCTGAGGGGAGAGCAGCTTTACCAGGCCACAGAGGAAGACAATGCAGCCACTCCTGATGAGATTTGATAGGTCAAGAACAGAAGGAAGAAGAGGGGGACCTCCCCTATCAGTGAACTTGGGGAAGGTCATGCATGAAGAAGGGGGCAGGAAGGTCAAGGAGGGAGGGATTTATGGGGGAGACAAAGTGAATAAAGTGTAACTAATAAAAGTTAAAAAAATAATATAAAAAAAACTTTAAGTCTCTGAAAAAAGAAACTGAAGAAAATATCAGAAGATGGAAAGATCTCCCTTGTTGATGCATCAGAAGGATTAACATAGAAATGTTGCTATCCTACTGAAAGCAATCTACATAGTCAGAGCAATAACAAAATACCAACATAATTCTTTACATAACTTGAAAGAACAACTCTCAATTTCATATGAAAAACAAAACAAACAAAAAACAGAATCGCTAAAACAATCCTCTACAATAAAAGATTTTCTGGTGTTATCTCCATCCCTGATTTCAAGCTGTACTATAGTGTAACACTAATACAAACTTCATGGAACTTGCCTAGAAACAGACTGTTAGATCAATGGGATCAAATCGAAGACCCAGAAATAAACTCATACACTTAGAGATACATATTTTTTTTACAAAGAAGCCAAAACTATACAATGGAACAAAAGACAGAATCTTCAACAAATGGTGCAGGTCTAACTGCATGTTTACATGTAGAAAATGCAAATAGATCCATATTTGTCACCCTGCACAAAATTAAAGTCCAAGTTGATCAAAGACCTCAGCATAAAACCAGACACACTAATCCTATTAGAAGAAACAGTGGAGAGGATTCTGGAATTCATTTACACAAGAGACAACTTCCTGAACAGAACACCAAGAGCACAGGCTCTATGATCAACAGTCAATATACGGGGAAACAGAATTTTAAGGATGGATTTTTTAGAATTCTAGAGCAGGATTAGCAATTCACTAACACCTACCATTACTGAAGAATGCCCTCACAGAATGGAGAATACTGAGAGCCCAATAGAAATATTTAAAATGCTTGCTACACTTAGTAAGAATTTACTGACTGACTATATAAAGCTTTTGACAATTTCTGGATAAGTAAGAAAAATAATGCTGTTAGGTGGTTGTGTCTAGCATTTCTGGATGAAGTGACAACAGAAAAGAATGAATTTAGGCATAAAGTTAACCAAGTTGTATCTTGGGATATAGTGCAAAGATAAAGAATTAACATAGTGAAATAATTGTCCTGGTCTACATGAACAAAACAAGTTACAAGTTTCTGTTGTTGTTGTTGTTTTCTTTATTTAGTTTATTAATGTGATAAATTATAAGCACATTATTTGTTTATTTATTTTTATTTTTAAATTTATTTTTATATTAATTACAGTTTATTCACTTTGTTTTTTTTTTCAATTTGTTCACTCTGTATCCCACCTGTAGCCACCTCCCTCATTCTCTCTCAATCCCACCTTCCCTCCCTCATCCCCTCCCAAGGTCCTCTCCAAGTCCAATGATAGGGGAGATCCTCCTTCCTTTCCATCTGACCCTACTTTATCAGGTCTCATCAGGACTGGCTGTATTGTCCTCCTCTGTGGCCTGGCAAGGCTATACCCCTCTCATGGGGAGCTGGATCACCTAGGTATTTGATTTGATCCCTTGACAGATTTGCCATGTTGCTGGATTAAAATTCCTCTACAAGAGATAACAACCAAACTTGGCAAAATAAATCATAAGATAAAACAAGAACCATCGCATTGAGGCTGTAAAAGCAACCCAACAGAAGAAAAAGAGTCCTGACAGCATGCAAAAGAATCAGACACAGACTTGTTCTTTCCCTTAGGGGTTTCATAAAAATATTAAGCTAAAATCTATAATATATAGATAGAGGACCTGGTCCAGACAACTGTAGGCCCTATTCTTGCTTCTCCATCTCTGGGAGTTCATAGGTGCACTGCTTGGTTGATTCAGAAGGCCTTGTTCTCCTAATGCACTTATCCTTGCTGGCTATTATACTCTTTCTGTCTCTATTTTGAGCTCTGTCAAGAGGGATTTGATGGAGACATTCCATTTAGTCTATTCTCTGCATAATGTGTGGCTCTGGGTCTCTGTATCTGTTTCAAAGCAATGAGCATTTGTGGTCTTAGAAATGTGGAAGACATAAAAATCAATGAGAATAAAAATGGAGAAAATTGACATACAAGTTAGTATACTTTCTTTTTTTCCCTCTTATTCCCTGAAAGAGAAAAATACTATTATTATACATAGAGAATGTAATGTATAAAGTTAAGATTTTCTGCAATTTGAAGACCTGATTATTTGTTTAACGTAATGCATTCTCATAGATAGTTATCCATTCCTAAATTGCATAGCAATAAAAATGCATTTCTAATAATTGAGTAAGATTTGGCATGTTTATGAATTTATACAAGCAAATACCTCTGTGCATGAAACCATTTTCCCGCCCAGAACTTAGCTATTTTTATAAGAACCTAAAATATAATCTTTTAAAATAAATATTAACTCCATTAACAATGTACCTTTATGCATTTATCCCAAATACTACTCAAAAAATCTTGGTATTCCTTAGCATGCTCCTGTTATAAAAGTTTTTCATAGAACAGTGATAATGACTTCCATGTGTGAAGGTGTATTTCTAAACTAACAATTCAACAGATTTGTTGAATTACAAATTCTCTGAGAACAGGAGGATGCCAATGCTAAATTAGCTCCCCACATCAATTTTAATTCATAAATTATTAAATTGGTACTTCAGTTAATTATTTCTACAGGTGTCCAATTTAGATTCTCAAGAGTGCTTACCAGTTCTGTATTATTAAACAGGAAACATTTACTCATAATTTTTAATACAAACGTGTCTCCCATAAGGAGCACAATATGCTCAGGAGTAATTTGGGAGAGGTTCAAACCTGACTACCCATTCATGGGACCTTGTCAGTGGACATTTGAAAAGCAAATCTAAATCCAGTAAATATCCTTATGCTTATTATCACTGTGTGTTGTCAGTTTTATTAAAAAATGCTATTTATGAAAGGTTTTTTCAGGACAGTTTTTCTGGCTCATTCCTGCAGTCTCAGCAACTGAGAGGAGATATAGGAGAAGTTCAAGTCCAACTTGAATTATATGGTCTCATGTATCCATTGTTTTCAAACAAAATAAGAAAAGAGAACAGAATACAAAAGTTAATAGGAGTCTTGACAAAAATGGTAGGCCAGTCCATTAGGTCCTGCTTCAGTAAGTTACTTAAGATCACCTAAAGTAAAATTCACTGACTCTTCATTTTCAGACTCTAATTTCTTTATTTTTGTATGTGAATTTCCAATCATAACTGAGATGCTACTCAAAAATGATATGCATAAAATCACAAACAGTTAAATTGCATGTCTATAAATAGATATACTAAACAGAGCTATATAACTAATAAGAAGCCACCTCAAAATGTGATTCTCAAAACAAGAAAATATTTTATAGTAACTGCTAACATAATTAGATTATAATTTCATGAAATATGTTAAGTATAATAGAATATGCGAAATAAATATTTGAATACTTGTTGGCAGTTTCATATTTTGATGTTCTGAATGAGAATGGTTCCCGTAGATGGATATGTTTGAAGAGTTAGTCCCTCGTTAGTGAACTTTGGGAAGCATTAGAAGCTGTGATCTTGCTGAAGAATGCTGTCCCAGGGAGTGTGATTTCGGAGGTTTCAGAAGACTTTTACCATTCTTTGTCAGCTCTCCCTGCCTGTGAATCCTGATGTAAGTTCCCAGCCACTCCTCCAGCCGCTATGCCATGGCTGTCTGATGCCAGGCTTGCAACCATGATGTACAGGGATCCACGCTCCTTGATATTTCGAGACTCAAATAAAGTCTTCTAAAAGTTACTGTGTTCATGGTGTCATATCATAGCAATTGAAAAGTCACTAAGAAACATACAACGGTTAATATAGTAACATTTACTCTTGATTTTCAGTATTTGTTTTTATTAATTGAAAAACATATTATAAAGATCAGCATAATTATGTAGTAAATGATAAAAGACAAAAAAAAGTGAGTTATGAAAATTAAGTCTGAGAATATCTCCCCACACATTTCTGCTCTTCTTTTGAGGGTCAGTTCACATACTTTAGACTTGAACTAATACATGTGAGTAGGGCCAATACTCGCCACCCTATAAACAAAATCTGTTAATGTATTATGTTACATTTATTGTCCCATAAGGATTAATATTCTACAACAGTGTCTTTCAATTTCTGATGTATCATCAGAAATATGAGGTTAGGTCATCTTTATATTTTTTTAAAAATTATAAATATCCTATACTATTATTTATGTTATTGTGTTACACTCTACAATAAATACATTTGTAGAGAAGTAATTACACAGATTTTTTTTAAATTATAAATATCGAGCAGAGGATTTTAAAATAGAAATACCGGTATTTTATACATTTATTTTGCTCATCATATATAAATATATATATAGCAATTTACATAAGCTTTACAAGGAGCAGACAATATAATAGAAAAGTAATTAATAATACTTAGGCAATGTACCAAAATTGAAAATGTAATTAATTTTCATAGGAATAATATTGTCAAGTAAATGAGGTGATTATGCCTAATATTGTTAAATTTTATCCTAAAAGCTTACCTTACTTTATACTTTAAATTTTCTTTACAAAAATTTCTCGAGAACATTGCTGGAAAAAATGTTGCCGAAGTCCAGCCTAGTGGCACAATTTATAATTCTGGCAATCCTGGTTTATAGCACTCAAGGGGAGTCTTAGCTGTAGGAGTCTGTCTTTAAAAAGCTAGGAAAGCAGTGCAGCAGAGAACTTGCCTAGTATGCTCAAGGCACTCAGTTTGATTCCTAGTGCTGCAAAATCAAAAGCAAGAATAAGCAGTGAAATCCAACACATAATGGCACTACACACAGGTGAAACAAATTACAAACAACATTTAGGAATTACTTAGGACATTTAAAAATAAAGCATTCGTAATTAATAATGTAGAGCATAAAGCAAGAATATGTTTACAGAAAAGTTCAATGCAAATAGTTATCCCAGAAATCACAAAAAAAGAAGACTGAGCAGGTTGTATTATATATTTGTGTGTGTTTTTCTTCAAACACACACATACATACACACACATGTGCATGCACCCATGATACACACACACATACACACACATGCACACATTGTATAGGAACCAAAGGGGGAAAAAAGACCATTAATTTGAGACAGAGGTAGGGAGAGGTTATAGGGAGTGAAGGGGGTGTTATTTTATATTTCAACTAATATATGCTTAAAATTTTCATTTACAAAAAGAAAAATGCTTACATGTTATTTTGTTAATTTAGATAAACAAACCTGGAATTCCATATGCTTGTTATGGGATAGGATATATACATTTAAGAATGATTTTTGAAAACAAAGTAGCTATGGTGGCTGAAGGCATATATATTTAGGGTTTTGCTTTTCTTTCAATATTTATTTATATTTAGGAATATAATAAACTACACATTTATGGTGATATCTGATCAAATTTGTCCCTAGTTTCACAGTCAAACTCTCCTTATATCACCACAACATGGTCTGAAATTTTGCTTTCAGAATATTGTACTCATTTGTCAGTGCTTTGCCTAATTTGTTGACACACATTGACCCCGGAAGCACTTCCACCACCGCAGTGAGCTCATGCAGATGTCTTACCCTTCTCCAGCTAGCATTTCCACACTGCAGTATCTCTTCTAATTAGGCTTAATTTGTAACTAAGCCCTGCCTTTTCAGGAAGGTGATGGTACTAGCTCACTTAGAGCACTAACATAGCTATCTTACTGCTTAAGCAAATTTGAAAAACATTCAGTCAAAAGAGAAAAGTGAACTGAAATCATCAGGGAAATGAGACAGTTTATATTGTGGGTATGTGAACCTTGATTGTTAAAGACATGATTAAATGCCTATGCTGATATATAACTGTTGGTATAGTGTTCTTGTGGAATGTTTACAATTCATCCCTGTTCATTGGAATGCTGATTTCTCTACCCCACTCTCTGGTTTCAATCTAGACTTTGCATTGTAGTGTTTAAGTATTACATGTCTCATGTTTGTGTAAACATGCCACTATTTGTTCTCTGTATTTGTCAATAAAACAACCTGCCAATGCTGAGCACTGGAGAAAATATGGTGGGGCATCCTTGTTTGGAGGGGAGGAGAAAAAAGCCAGTGGGAGTTGGAAAGAGAGACCAGAGTTGAGAGACTTGAAACAACCAGGAGAAATGAACCAGACCTAAGATATGATTAAAGGCAAGTAGAATGTGGGAAATCTGAATGGGGTAAAACTATGTAGGTTTGGAGGTTTAGGATGGTGTAACTATTGCCCAGCATTGCACTCTAGATTGATTAAATATATCCTATTCTCTGTGTGGTGATTTGGGTATACAGCTGATTTAGGAACAACCACTGTTTAACTAAAAGATAAATCAATAATAAATATTAATAATCATCAACATATAACCAAATAGAAGACTATGTTCTTCTATCAGTTACTTTCTTTCCTCATGCAATTTCTATAAAAGCTAAAACGTTTTGTAAGGAAGCTCATGACAGCATTCAGTTTTAGGAATGAAAATAGCAAATGCTCTTTCCAGAAGCCAGGAATTAGGGTGAAGAAGACATCTGAGAAGGAAGCTGACATAAGTATAGTGAAGACGCTGCCAGTGACAGAATGACACTGACCTATGACTTAGCACAACACTTAGAATGAGATGCAGATCCTTTCTCTGACCCTGAGTAAATACTGCACATGGGATGTCTCTGTCATCAGCTCTTCACTGTCCACCCTCTAGTGTGATGTGTGTTTGCAGCCACCTTCATCTTTCCTGCCACTCCTGGAATCCAACCTTCCACTTTCCTCTTAGTGATGAAGGCCTTCCTTTCTCCAAACTGTTCCCTAATATGAGTCAAATACTTCTAATTATTCAAATTTGTATTATGTCTAACACTGACTTCAACCAAAATATTTAAATCACACTTTTACAGATCTGGTAATTATTTTGAAAGACTGTTTAAGGAAGCAGAGAAAGTCAAGGCGAGTGACTGACTTCATCTCATAACATGCCCCTGCATCACATCAGGTTTTGACATTGCCAAATTTCTCTAGGTTTTAGTAAAGGCCCCAGAGGATAAGTCAGCTCCAAGTAGGAATTTCTGATCAGAGTACACTTGTCTGTGGCTTTTATTTACATAGAAATGCAAGTTTTTCAATCAAAGTATCAGGTTCCATAAGAGAGAATGCCCCTCAAATCTGCCTCATAATTTATCTCTAAAGCATACTGTAGCACAAGTTTCTAAGAAATCAGTAAAGAAGTATTTTCTATATTAAAATAAACTTAAGAATTGTCTTGCAAAATAAGCCAGAACCAACTTTTGATTTTCCAAGAAACATCTTGCCACCTGCCAGTCATCTGCCAGTTTCTCTGTGGTTCTTTGAGTTGGTGTTTATTAGGTCAACCCTATTGTTAGAGCCCATGTGAGTTTATTCACGGTCTTTGCCATAGGACACCAGCGTTCACCACCCTCCTTTTCACAACTCTTTGTTCTTCTAGAGTTCTTTCGAGGACAGATTCTCAACAGTTGTAAACGCCAGTCCTTCACAGGCCTGTGAGTACCTCATCCTACCTAAGAGACCACCTTGGTCTTATCGTCCCCCGTAGTTTGTACTTTGGTCCCTTGTGGTTTATAGATGATTTGTGACTAGAAATAACAGTAAATATTTTAATGATAGCCACATTAACAAGGCTTAAGTACAAAACTTTATGTTTTGACAAGGGTGGAACATTCACCTGACTTATATGGACCAAAGCACAACTTCCAAAATTCATTTTCTCTTTACAGCATGTAGGCTCCAGGAATCAAACTCAAGTCATCAATTTTGACTGCAAATGCCTTTGCCTACTGACCCACCGGCTTGGACATAGAAGCAATATTTCTTTAGAATGAAAATAATGGAATTTTGAGATTAAAGTTGAACATGCCAGATGGGCTCAGTGGTGCACCCCTGGAATCCCAGCATGCGAGGAGGTAGAAGCAGACAGATCCATTAGTTTGGTCAGATTGGTCTACAAAGTGAGTCCATGAAAACTAAGGCTACACAGAGAAACCTTGTCTCAAAAAAAATAAAATAAAAGGTGAACATGCCAATGCCTAAGTGAAAAGACATGTTTTTCCATCTGTAGAGTCTCTCAAATTAGTTTTTAACTGCTCAGGGGCACATCATTTATTGCCATACCCTGAATATTTTTATTTCCTGAGTTGAATAGTAATAAAAATGGTACAGTAACTTGAAGGGAGTGGGGATACCCCATAGCCATAAATATTGAGTGACTGAGTATGATCTTATTCAGACTATTAACATACTTTAAGGAATAAATTAATACTCTTCAATAACATACATAGTAGCAGATTCTGTTTTATCTTATTTGTGATTCAAATTTAATCTTATTATTCTATGTGGTATATAATTTCATTCCCGAATATGGACATTCATTCTTTTCTATTTTTAAGTTAATTTTATAATAATTTTGACATTTCTAAATTCACTTTTCTTTTTCTTCAATTCTAAAACACATCCCAATAATGAGAAAAATAGCTTAATATCCATATTATTAACTAAGCCATAATATTAATGTTAAGATGAGGACAGTTGCATGAAAAGACAAATAATTCAGAACTTCAAGGTCACTGGGTACACACAAGCATATGTGAACACAAATACACACAACTAAAATATCATAACGGTAACACCATGACATAAAGGAATTAGATATTTACAATGTCATACCCACATAAAATGTTCTATTATCTTTAGTGATAACTATTTTTAGAGATTTCTTCATTTTTTAATTTTATGTGTTATCTTATTCTGGGTTTCTATTGCTGTGAAGAGATACCATGGCCATGGCCACTCTTATAAAGGTTAACATTTAATTGAGGCTACTTACAGTTCTGAGGTTTAGTCCATTATTATCATGGCGGGAAGCATGGCAACAGACAGGCAGACATTATGCTGCAGAAGAAGCTAAGAGTTCTAGCTCTGGATCTGCAGGTAGCAGGAAGAGAATCCTACACCAGCTGTGGCTTCAGCATCTGAGACTCAATGACAACCCCCTACTAACACATAATTTTTGTACACGTGTGAATTTTGAAATCTTTAATCAAAGACAGCACATTCATCATATCAAATACTTACTTTCTGGTGAAACTTTCCCAAATATTTCTTATGAAATTGTGTATCACAGTATTTCATTACCACCATTTTCATGTGTCTCAAAACTGAGTCAGCACACCAGCATGTCTGAATATTTTTTACCAATATATTAGGTGGTTTTCCCATCTCTTCTTCCTCCCTACTCTCTCCAGCCTGTGGGAGTCACCACTATTCTAAATATTTTTTTATTATTATTTCATTATTTGTATATATGGATGTCTGCTGTGAGAGTGTGCGTGTACTCAGGCCAGAAGGAGGTGTGCTGGTCCCTGTAAATGATGTTACATATGTTAGCAGTGGCACATTTTGGGTGCTGAAAACTTGCAATTGCACTTATCTGTCATTTTTCCAGACCTTGTAATCACCATTCTAGCCTCAATATTTATAACACCAGTGTTTTTGTAAGTACACACATGAAAGAAATCATGTGGTTCCTTTCTTTCTGAAATTGCCTGATTTCAACCAATCAATATTTTTTAGTTCTATTCATGTTGCCACAATTAGCAGGATTGCATCCTTTTGTGGTTGAATAATATTTCATTGTTTAAATATATGTCCCAGTTACTCATTCACACATCAGCTGATGGAAATTCCGGTTCTGCTTCTTGCATTGTGCACAGCTTTATGATAAAGAAGAGCAGTTGTCCTGGACACAATATGAGATTATTTCCTCATGCAGTGGTTCTCTTGTTATCTTGTTAGAAGGTGCCCCTCCACTTTTAAGTTGGCTGTACTCATTCCTATCCTCTCTAACATATTAGAAGGATGCACTTGCACTTCAATCTGGCCAGCACTTCTAATCTCTTTCCTTGGGGATAAGAACTCTTACTAAATGGCAGACATGGATTTTGTTATTTGTAGTATGACTCTTCAATTATTTGATTTATTAAGTCATGTATTTCAACTTCCCTAATTGCCATCAACTTCAACTGAATGATAAAAGAAAGAGGAAAGGAAAGAGGAAGGGGAATAAAGATAATTTATTAAAAAATACAGCGGAAGTGTGGTGCCTGTACTCACATGGAGGGCTAGAAATTAGGTAGGATGTAACATTTTTTTCTTTGTCTCTTATATTGACACATATTCTATTCCAGTCCCTTTTCATCATTCTCTCACATACTTAATTCTCTGTTCAGCTCTAGCTGATTCTCATTTCTTCTCACTTAGAATTTCTTACACTTTTTTATTTTATTTTTATTTTTAATTATACTTTATTTACGTTGTATCCCCCCTTTAGTGCTCTCCCTCCTCCCCTCCCAAGCTCTCTCTTCCTCCCCTTTCTCCACACACTCCCCTCCCTAAGTCCACTGGTGGGGGAGGGTTTCTTTTCCTTCCTTCTGATCCTAGTCTGTTGGATCTCATTAGGAGTGGCTGATTGTCTTCCTCTGTGGCCTGGTAAGGCTGCTCCCCCTCAGGAATAGGTGATCAGAGAGCAGGCCAATCAATTCATGTCAGAAGCAGTCCCTGTTCCCATTACTATGGAACCCATTTGGACACTGAACTGCCATGGGCTACATCTGTGCAGGGGTTCTAGGTTATCTCTATGCATGGTCCTTGGTCGAAGCCAACATTTCTTACACTTTTAACTGGCACATTTACTGCTTCATGTCTCCCTGTTTCCTTCTTTCTTCTCCATGTTATGTTTCTAGTGTAGATCTCCTGTTTCTTTCACACATACTGGTAGTTTCACTCTGGAATCATCCCTCCTCTCTTTGCTCTCTAACTCACTGTGGTGGAAACTTGGGTGTTACAAAGCCTATGACAATACCGAAGTACAGCTCCTGGTTAAGCTGCTATAGTGAACATGACAGAGATGTGGGCAAAAGCCTATTCCTGGTGGGCTTTCAGCTGAGACACAGAGGGCAGGCCCAACGAGATGCAGTCCAATGGGGATAAATGACAAGTCTTAGACAGCCATGGTGGAAAACTGTGGTATTACTCATCATACAGCCAGCCAGAGTGCAAACACCTCAGCAGGTTTATTTGAAATTATGGATTTATAAATTGTGGGCAGTGAGAGGGATTTTAAGGGTAAATGTGTTTGATTTACTGAGGTCAGGGATATTGATTTACATATAGTGGCACATGCCTTATTTTCCATGCAGTAGCATGATCCTATCACAAGAAGGAGAACACAGCACTTCATTATCTTATTTGTGGGAGAATCTCCAAATACAACTGAAGGTCACTGCTAAAGACTAAGATCCTTAGCAGGGTTGGGTATTTCTATTAATTCCCAGATACCTGCTAGACCGGTTTCCTTAATCTGGTAAGAGTCAAGCCCGTGTTCTGCACTGAGGGCTATGTGATATGCCTTATGAAGTCTGAGGTTACCTAGATTGGTAGGAGGCCTTTTAGAACATTGTGGGGGAAGGGACACCCACCATCATAGATAGAGTGCAAATAAGTGGCTATCCAGAGAGGTCAGACTTCAACCTAATCTAGCAAAGCTCCAGAGTAAATTAGTTTGTAGCAGTGACACAGAAATGTATCTAGATGAATTGTATGCAAAGTCTTAAAAGCTGTCCTATTTGCACATTTGGGATGCTGTTTTGGCCTGTGTATGCCAAGATGTGAAAGAATATTGTATTGTCTCTCTGTTTAAGATATTTAAGAAAAATTGAGAAGAAACATGATACACATTTAGAATGTCTAAGAAATTTTAGTGAAATATCTAGAGAACAGTAGCAGAAACAAATGTCTTCATATAATAGTATATATATATGAACAACTTGTAAGCTACCCAAGGAGATGATCTTTGTTATCCCAGGTCAGACTGGTGAAGGGAGGTGTGCTCAGAATGACATTTCTGCTAGCTGTCAACTAAGGATTCTACACTTGCTCATAGTTCAAATTTTATTCTTGGTAATTTTTTTTTATGATTTTGTCTTTTTAACTATTATTTTATTTGTTATGTTTTACAAATCCCATTTGCACATTTACTCTTTCTTAATAGTAGATATATGTTTTCTCTTTTAAGCATAGACTTGCTTATCAGATGGTGTGCATATCAAACCAAATCTAATCTGTAAAGATGACTAAGCGCCTGGTGGGGCTGAACTTTGCTAACCCGGAATGAAAGGAACAAATGAGAGGTTATTATAGAAAATTACTAAAGGGTAAAGCATATTAGAGTGCAATGCCAGCCCTTCAGCAACAGTCACAGGTGGTAATATATAGACCTCTAAAGTAACAAATTCTGCATTTCTCCAGAAATGATTGTGTCTATTTCACTCACATTAGGACTCACCAGTTTAAAGCCTATCTATTTTACATGGAAACTCCCTGTTTTGAACTAGCATGTCTATTGCACATGGAACCAACCTTTGAACTAAAAACAGACACCTTAAGAGAAGAGCACTGTGGAGGCTAGGGAAATGGTTCTGTGCTTAACACACAAAGATTGGTCAAACGGGCACAGCAACTGTTAGCAAGTCTATACTCTGGAAGGCAGAGGAATGGTATCTCCAGGCAAGCAGATAGCTAGATAGGATAATCCACAAGCTGAGATCTTGGTATATGGAACAATTCTGCTTCGGACAATAAAGCGAGGGCCGACCCCGGAAAACATCCAACTTCAATTTCTGGTGCTCTCTCTCTCTCTCTCTCTTTCTCTCTCTTTCTCTCTCTCTCTCTCTCTCTCTTTCTCTATGACATACACACAAGAGAGAGAAGCTGAGAGATTATGGTCATCTGTATAAGGCATTTCATTTAATTCAATACTATTTTATTCAAAAATACATTTTAGAGAAAATAATGATTACTTTTTAAAGTTTTATTTTATGGACCTAGAGAGATGGCTCAACTATTAAGAACGTTTTCTGTCCTTCCATGTGAACTGAGTTATATTCCAAGCACTTATATGGTGACCTTGGACTTTTTTCTGCAACTCGATTCCCAGGGCATACACTGCCTTTTCCTGTTATGTTTAAGCACCAGACATATGATGGAGAGAAGAGGACGCCAGATCTTTGCGACTGGAGGTAGAGGCCTTGTAAAGAATGCTAAGACGAAGCACTGCCCATTGTAAAAGCTGCAAGCACTCTGGCCAGCTGTACGACTGCTCCGGCCCCTGCTTGTTCTTGTCTATAGACTGAGTTGTGCCATTACAGGTACTGAACACTTTCACTATCCATTTCCGTTAAAACCCTCTGTGGAGCCTGCTGTGCTTCTGGGCCCTGCCAAGCATATTAGTGTCTGTGTTGAGCTACTGCTGTATTGAGCTGCTGTGGCAGCATTTCCAACCCTTTAGAACTGAGGTCCAGAACCATAAGGAACTCAACTGAGACAAAATAAAAGTGAAGTTTGCTTTAATGTGTGTAGCTTACTCTGCCGTTATTTGAAGACATAACATTTTCTTTTTACGAAATAATTTTGATATTATAACTCTATATCCCAGAGTCTGTCTGTACAATCCAATAGAATCCAAATGAAATCAATTTGTGACACAGCCTAGCACTCAGAAATTTTGGAGAAGCACAGAACAGTTGGGAAATCACTGTTGATTTTTGCTGGAAGAATCCAGTATCGACTGAAGTGTACTGCACTCTTCATACACGTCTTCAATAGTTATTTGTGTTTCAGAAAATGCAGAGGGAAAAAGTTCCACAATGTGCTTTGATATTTTTCATGACTCTAAGGAAGTTCTTGATAGAAAAAGGGTAGAGAGTTGGTACAGTGGACAAAGTGCTTTTCACAAAAGCGTGACTAATATGTACTGTTCCCAAGTTGTAATTGAATGCCTATTTGAAATCCTAGGAACAGAGGTTGTCTTGCAAACCACTAGACTGCCTGGCAAAATACCCTACTTGGATTTATGAGCCCCAGGTTCTATGAAATACCCTTTCTCAAAGTGTAAGGTGGAGCAGAATTAAGAAAGGCATCTGAATAAATTGTAATAAATAAAAAATAAAAATATTGTGATCCAGAATAAAGAAAGACATCAGAAATCTCTTATTTACGTATGCATAATCATACATGTGCACCTGCATCCACACATACATATATACATATGAGTGGGAACTCCTAATGAACATGCATACACACACACACACACACACACACACACACAGAAAGAGAGAGAGAGAGCAAGAGAGAGAGAGAGCTGCTGATAGATAAAAGAAAGATTGTGTGTTGTTTACAACAAAAGGAAATTTTTTTGTTTCTCCAGTCTTGCAGTTGAGGTCAGTGTGTTACAACTCTCTTTCATCCTACTAATAAGAATGCAGTCTACATTATTTTCTGCACCAGGTTTCACAGTATGCACTCTGCTTCCTCCAGTGATGGCTGAATGTTTTACTCCTTTTCTTGGCACCTTAGATGAATGTTCATTTGTTCTGTACCTACCATACATCAATGATGGTTGAAATTTATATTTCAAAATTCCATTAAACTGTGCTACCTACTCTCTTATATTTGAAGTTTTCAAATGCTTAAGCTCGTTTTCTATTTTACTATTTATCAAACCCATAAAAATGGAAGAAAATAATCTCTCATTTTATATGATTATCTACAATGTTGTTTTGCACCATGAAGTATAATTTGTCTCTAACAATCTTTTTGTCATATATTCCTTATTTTTACAACATTTAAACTGTGAAATATAGCAATGTTTAAGGTTTCTGTTTTGTATAGGATCAATATGGCTAAGTAGAAGTCCAGAATCTCCTTTTTTTAAACTAAACTGTGTGAGATTTCCTCTAGAATTAGTGTGACATAAATTTAACTTACTCTGTAAATCTTGGTCTGGACTAGTTTTCCTACCTACCTCTCACATTGGATAATTTTTGACGCACTCAACACATATCAAAAATAGTCATAAAGAGCTGTGAAATTCTCTAAGTAATATGCCAAGTACTTTAATGCTAATAATATATTTACAAGGTTATTACAATTCTTAAAAACATACTTTAAAAGCTTAGAGATTTTTATGCTTCTGTTAAATTCTATTATAATACCCTATCTTTGAGGCTTTCTGCATAGGAATAATGGTGCACTTTCTGTTGTCCTATAGCTCTGTTCAGAATTCACAGTAAGATCAGCTAATGGTAACAATCAAATAATAGATACAGTTAACTCAAACTTTTGCTTATATATGCAATGAGCAGTATCTGTTTTCACTGTGAATGTAGCATCATTGAATACGTCCAATGACCATATTTGGGAGTGGTAAGCTAACTTTTTGGCCTAGATTTCTCTGAGATTTGAAAGTCCTATGCTGGCACATCTCATTGGTCTGAAAATTTGTCTGACTCATGGATCACCTTCAGTAAAAAAAAGTGTAAGAGAGTCTGAGATGAGAATCTGACCCATTACTGCTCATGCTAAGTGTCTCGACTCCAGTATGACAAATAATTTACACCTGAAAGTTAAAGTAAAGAACAGTATAAGTGTTTCCAGAAGGGACAGAGAAAAGAAACTGAGTCCTCTGTTTTTACCAATGTATTTTTCAAGAGGGACTTTTAAGGAAGTGTTGATTCTAGAATCAAAATAAACATAATATTAATCTTCATTCTACAGTGAATATAATACAGTTTACTGACTGTGAGAGTGGAGTGTACTCTCGCAATTTCTTTAGGATGGTTTGTTAAGAACATGGTTTACCTCATCACTTCACTAGACTAGTAACATAGCAAGTTTTTAAAAGGCTATTTTTCTAAAGTCTTTCTACTCTAAGTTGTAAAATTTCCTTCCACTCAACAAGATTTTTCCTGAACCTTCACATCTTCAAATGTAATTTCTCCCTGTGCTCAGATGTCAAGAAATTTGCAATGTGGCATTATACAACTATCAAATTTATCCCTTGGGACCTGATTCTGCACTTTACTAAAGTGCTCTTCTTCAGGCTCTTAGATCATTGCTGTATACAGTCAGTTGTTGGGAAAGTAGGGTCAGAATTGCTTAATTTTGAAAAAGATGTCTTAAAAATAATTTACAAACAAACATGTATACAAAGGTCCAATTACACTTTTTGAAATTCATCAAAATCAAACAACGTAACATTTTATTTGGAAGTTTTTGAACATGTAAACCATTTATTTTTCTATGTTATATATGTTATAAAACATTGTTGTCTGGAGGAAATGAATGATGATGTTCTTTTAAGATGCTGTATATTTATGTTGCAAAGTGTGAAGACAAATAATCTGAGGAAAACAGTGAAAAACTGAACAGTGAAATTTAATGTACAATCATCCAGAAGTGTTTATAAAAAGGTAAAATCTATTTTTAGGTTTTTAAGAGAAACTTTTCACCCTGAAACTTAGAACCAAAATCTCTTTTCGAACTGGTTATCCATCTTTACCTAAAAAAAGTAGTATACATCATACACACACACACACACACACACACACACACACACACACACACAGGTATTCTTATAAAAACTAAGGTAATTATTCTAAGAGTGATGTCTCCAAGTAAATATGAATGTTAAAATTTCAATAAAGTCCTATTGTTAAGGAACCTCCGAGGAGTGAGCAGCCTTCACAATCTTGAAGCCAAGATTGAAACTGTATGGTTTGATCACTGGATCCTGGATTGGGATGAAGAAATTACTTTTTGAAAATCTAGGAAGATTGTGATCTTCTGGGAGGCTTCTTGCTAAAGAACAAACAGACACCATTCAATTTTTCATAAGAGTTAGTCTAAATGGGTCTACTAGTCACCTATATTGAAAATGTCCCTCAGAATAGCCCTTAATCTGGAGACCTAAGAAAATAGTATTGATGCTACCTAACTATGTAGGTAGATGCTGTGAGCTCTCTGTCCACTCTCCAGTCTCACCACGAAAGTGTTTTCCTTTGCAATTGACTTTTTGCTCATTACCCATTCGTAGTTCTGAACATGTTCCATGTTGTTTTACAATGAACACAGTCCGTCATTTGCATTCCAATATGCTGCTATGTTAATCTCATCTGAATGTATTAGACTAACATACTCAAGGACCAGAAAGGCAAGAGAAGACCAGTAGGAGATCCTGATAATTCTTTTTTTTTTTTTTTTTGAATTTTATTTTATTCTTTTCAGTTACATTTTATTAACTCTGTATCCCAGCCGTGTCCTGATCCCTCATTCCTTCCCAGTCCCTCCCTCCCTCCCTCATCTCCACCGTGCCCCTTTCCAAGTCCACTGATTTGCATTTCCCTGATGGCTAATGAGGTTGAGCATTTTTTTAAGTGTTTTTCTGCCATTCGATATTCCTCTGTCGAGAATTCTCTCTTTAGCTCTGTTCCCCATTTTTTAATGGGATTACTTGGTTTGTTGCTTTTCAGCTTTTTTAGTTCTTTGTATATACTGGACATTAGTCCTCTGTCAGATAAAGGGTTAGTGAACATTCTTTCCCAATCAGTAGGCAGTCATTTTGTTTTGATGACGGTGTCCTTTGCTTTACAGAAGCTTTTCAGTTTCATGAGGTCCCATTTATTGATTGTTGCTCTTAGAGCCTGTGCAGTTGGTGTTCAGTTCAGTAAGTTGTCTCCTGTGCCAATGAGTTCTAGGCTCTTCCTCACTTTGTCTTCTAACAGATTTAGAGTATCTGGTTTTCTTAACACCAAGAGACAATGTGTTTAGCCTGTAATTGATGGAGATGCCTTTATTAATGAAAGGTCAGGCATGTTATGATTTTTTTCTCCCAACATCCACTTGCTTATAGATTTAGATCTAAAATCAAATCACTTTATGTGAAGCCACTGAATAGTACTGTGAGACAAATTTGATAGCAGATTTTCATTGCAAGATATTTGAATACACTGTGACCCCAGAGATTGTGTTGTTTACTAGAAAAACCTGTTTTTGTTGTTTTGTGGCTCAGTCTTAGCATATACCTTTAATCCAATTCTGCTTATTGGAAACAAGATTAAATAAATTTAACAATAGGTCAAAAGGCAGAACAAGCAACCAGTTGACAGAGTGAACATAAGAAATAAAAAACAGAATAAGAAGAAGTCAGGAGACAAATAGACACACAGGAAGAAGAGAAGGACACTCAACTTTGAGGGTTTTGGATGTGGTGTGGGGAAGGTGATTTCTTTTGGAGATGTCAGCTGAGGAGGAAGTTTAGCTGGGTGTTTTCTCTGCCTGTCTCAGTTAGCAGGTTTTAGCACAGCATCTGGCTCCAGAGTCTTTATTCGGAAAACTGAAAGACTGAAGTTTTGTTAGAAACAACAGATTGCTAAAGTTGCCACTCTACTTTTGAGCCTGGGATGGAATGCTGAGTCCCAGTGGTCTGTTAGCAATCATCTAGGATCCAATCCAGGAGCAACATATGCCACTCAGGAGCAAGCAGATGGAAATTCCAGTATCTCCTTTTAACAAAGTTTGTGTAAGTACACCATAGATATTAACACAAGTATCCCTTTGGAGCCCCAACCCCACAACTGTCACTTAACAAAAGCCAGGGTCAGGGACACACACAAACAAAACAAAACAAACTGCACTGAGTTCCATCCTCTCTATCTGACAAATTCACTTCTCAATGATTAAACTGGACTGGTACATTGTCAAATTGAGTCTTTCCAGACTTGGCTTTTTTCTCCAGTCTCTCATGTGTTCTTAGCCTTTACTTTTGGAAATTTCTGTTTTTACTAATAAATCAATGAATTTCTGCCTCAGTTACATTATTCCCCTTTACAAACATGCAGTAATAGGTCTCATTGCAAAAGCAAACAAAAGCGTCCCTTGACCTTTTTATCTTCCTATCTTTCATGCAGGTGCTAAAATCCAATCTCTAGCTTATTCTCTCAAGAGACTCACTTGCTCTCTGTTTCCTATTCATCCAGTCTAATCGTGCCTTGTAAAAAACCTCATCAGTTAGTCACATTTCTCGAAACCAAAGTCAGTTTGAATTTGAAGACTGGGAATACAAGCAAGGCAGCAGAAAATGAACTTATATCCTTGAAGCACCTTGGCAGCAGTGACTGGAAAATGCTACCTGGATGGAGAAACCTGTATTTGAAACTCACACCTTAATGTGCTTGTATTTCAGTGTTTGAGAAGAATTGGCATGTTAACAAAGATATCATCTACAAATATGTCATCATCAAAATATAATAGAAACTTCATAAAATGAATGTGATTAATATTAGAAAAAGGACTACGAATTATTTCGGTCAAAGTAAGTTTATAGTTCACAAAGAAGACTGTAGAAGTGCATAAAAATTTTAGGTGAAGAATGCCTGGTAGAAACTGTACTTTACAGATTAAAATAGTTCCCTTCTATTCAAATAAAGAAAGACATAATGAATACGGTACTCACTGTGCTAAAAAAAAAAAAAAAGGTCCATGCAGTCTTGGAATGAAAAATGAGTGCTTAAGAATGCTTGCTCTCTTCTAAGAGGTGTGGAGTACAATTCCCAGCACCCATTATCGGTGGCCAACAACCAGCTTTCACCCTAGTTTTAATTTCTGAGAGCCTGTTAGTCCATGCAAACATATGATGTGCACACACAATCACACATAAAATAAAGTTTAAAGCTTTATCATTCTGGGGACTAGTTGCCAGTACCAAAGAGACAGAAGACTAAATACAATGCATTTATTTCTATCAAATGGTAAATTACCCATAGTTCAAATTTCAAACCAGGAGGAATATCAATTTTAGCTAAAAAAAAAATAAAAATCATTATCAGTTACACAAACTAGACTATTAAATGGGAAATGCTTTTGTTTCCATTGCACTCAGAAGCATTTTATAGATTCCCTGTAGTTTCTTTCATTATTTCCTCATGACCCACTAATACCTTTAAAGTTGTCTGAACAGTTATCCACTCAATATAATCACTTTTCCATTAACAAGCACTCTATTTGCATGAATAATTCTTTAGTAGAGGCATGAATAGTCTGAGAAATCACAAGTTTGAGAAGATCATTCAAAGCATAAATGTAGCTAGATTTTTCTGTGTGACCATCCCTTATTCATCCTCTGAGCCCCAGGAGATAACGTTGTCTCACAGTTGTTAGGCGAACACTAAGATACCTGTTTTTCAAGGCCTCTGGTTGTGCATTAATACCAAATTATCTGATTTGATATTAAATAGAGAAATTGATTAACCAGGCTTGATAGTGACAAGAGCACAGTAACTAATGCATTGAGAGAGACTTCAAAACTCTGCACTGGACAAGAGGCCCAGAAGAGCAAAGCTATCATTTCAGGATGGACGGTACTTTAAATGAACTGTAAAGATAAAGGAAGGAAGATCATGACTTAATTTGACCACATATGGTTGTGGGATGGTTGGTTTTAATTATCTGATTAACACAAGGCAGAGTCACCTGACAAGTGAATCCCAATGAGGAATCATATAAATCAGGTAAGACAAAGGTCAAAGATGGGTATTTGAATGTAATGCAAAGAATTCAATTGGAACATGGGAGTTTAGAGAGTAATGGATTTTCTTTGGAGAAAAAAAAAAACATTAAGACCAAGAAAAAGACTGTATTTTCAAGTATTGTGAATTCTACCCTTTGTTTTTATCAAAATGCAGTTCAAAAATAACATTAAAAGGATAATTTTTAATAGAAAACAGTGAAACTGGAGAATAGATTGATAAACTAAGTCTTAACGTGAAAACATTTGTAATGACTAGAAGCCAAACAAAATGGAAGTATTAAGAGAACCATCAAGGTTTTATGGTTCATGCCTCTGAGGCCAGCACTACAGGGGGAAGACAGGAGGGTCAGGTGATAAAATCATACCTGGGATACACTGTGAGACACAGTTTGCAAAATAAACAAAAAGTCCTATACTGTTTGACATAAAGCAACCCAAAATGGGATAGTCTCCTGTCAGGATATGGGGGTGACTCTAACTGAGACTCATAGCAGTGGTTGGGGCATAGGGGGCTATGGCGTGTGAAGTGGCCACTTCCTATATACATGCAGGACACTATATACATACATACATATATACCTACATACATACATACACCTATACATACGTACATGTGGAAGGACAGGAACATCAATTTACCCACAAAACCATCCACCCAAAATTTACCCTGCCAATCAGGTGTGAAGGGAAAGAGATGGAGCAGAGATTAAGGGAAGGATCAATTTTAGACCCACCCCATGGGAGAGAGCCATCCTTGACACTATTAATGATACTCTGCTATGCTTACATACAGGAGACTAGCATAACTGTCCTCTGAGTGGCTCCACCCAGCAACAGATCAAAACAGATGCAGAGACCCACAGCCATACATTGGGCAGAGCTTGGGGAGTCTTGAGAAAGAGTTGCTGGAATAATAAAGGGACCCAGAAGAGACAAAAATCGCACAAGCAAACCAACAGAGTCAATTAACAAGTCCATGGGGCCTCACAGAGACTGAACTACTAACCAAAGAGCATGCATTGACTGGACATAGGTCCCCTATGAGTATGTAGCTGATGGACAGCATGGTCTCCACCTGGGTCCCCAAGCAATTATAGCAAAGGCTGGCTCTGACACGGACTTAGTTGGCTGAATCTGGATAACTTTTCACTAGCTGGAATGCCTTATTGGGCCTCAGTGAAAGAAGGTGCACTTAGTCCTGACGAGGCTTGATGTGTGGTAGTGGGTTGGCCCTGGGGGGCTGGAGGATTGGAAGGGGGGGAGTTGGGAGGGAGGGCAAGAATGGGAGGAAAAGAGGGAATGGGCTGTGATAAGGATATAAAGTGAATAAATATTTTTTTTAAATGCACAGGTCAGAAACAGATTTTTACCTTAAGTATAGAGCATTATTCTTCTGGAGTAATAGGATAAGAATCCTTTAGTTCCCATGAGGGAAATACTATTAATATCTGAAGGACATGTAATTAGTTGAATGTATTTTTGTTTAGTAAAATCCACTGGTAGGATTTTTCACTATATTTTTCTCTGGCCCATAGGTCCTTCTAACATAAAATCTGCAGAAACCTTATAAAAGTAAAGCAGAAAAATGGACACAATAAAGAAGTCTGGCAGAAGAAAAGTAATGGAATCTGGGGCTGCACAGAGCACTGTAATTGTTGGCCTTTGGAGCTGGAAAGGCTCTCAAGAGAGACTTGCTCAAAGTCCTTAGTGTTTGTTAGACCTGAAGAATTAAAGTGACTTTCAAAGAAAGTTTTTTTTTTTTTTTTTTTTTTTTTTTTTTCAGTGACTGCAAAGAAGAAACTAAAATTCTTAACCTCTAAATCGCAACCGTTTGCTGTTACATTACAACTCACAGCCTGAACTGTTTCAGTGATTATCAGAAGGTCTTTCAGGAAAGATGGAAGAAGTCTTCTTGTATAGGCAAGTTATGTTATTCATTGAGTGCCACACATGAAAGCATGTTTTTCACTTCGTTATGATACATGTGAAGCTTCACAATACAGTTCTAGAGGTTGGACACACACATAATCCAAAAACCACTCATGACAACTGCTAGCTTCAGCCCTGAGCACTTTAAGCCATGTTCACAGTAAGACTTCCTATGTCTCCACAGCACCCTGACCATGGGGAAATTTTTATACAGGTCTGTTTTTCATGTTTCACTGTCCTAACACAAATGAGCAATAAACAAGTTAAAATCACATTTCAACACATTCAAATCATTATTTTTTTATATTTCTCTATGTGAGATCTGGACTTGTCTTTAGTAAAAATTCAGCATTTTCAAAAGTTTTTTTTAGGCATTAAATTCTTTTTATTTATTTATTTATTTATTTATATTATTAGTTACATTTTATTAACTCTGTATCCCAGCTGTATCCTGCTCCCTCATTCCCTCCCAATCCCACCCTCCCTTCCTCATCTCCTCCCTGCCCCTTTCCAAGTCCACTGATATGGGAGGACCTTCTTCCCTTTCATCTGACCCTGGTTTATCAGGTATCTTCAGGACTGGCTGCAAAGTATAATAATTAAATTACAATTATATAAATTTCCTCTCTCATTTTCTCCCTTTAAGCAATAGCATTTTTCTGCTTTATTCTCATTGTTCTTTTACCTAAAATAAACTTAACCTCTTTGTTATAGAATGTTTAAACCAAACTGCATGACAGTTTTTGAAATAATTTATGATTTAAAAGTATTATTCCCATAATAGAGATAACAAGTCAGGTAGTGACAAACATTATAAACAGCACCATTTGGGAATCATTCTTTTCAAAGAACAGAAAAATGTATAGTATACCGTTTTGGTTTTTTTTTATAATTTCTTTAAAAATCAATCAATTAAATTTTCATGGAATTTTGATGATTCACTCATGTAACTAATAAAATGTTATAGAAAATGATAAAATGTTTTTTTATGTCTGTTACTATAATTATTTTAAAACAAGGAGACATCACATCAGTATATAGAGAATATATGAACAAGTGCTTAATGTTCTTCAATATTCATTCAGGCTCTTAGGTCCTTTTTTCTTCTGGTATTTTTAACAAGCTATATGGATTATCTGGTGGTTTCAAGGCCACTCTTGGCTATGTGATTAAAATCGGGTTAAGAGAAATGAACAAAACTGAGGCATGTAACTTTGTTCTCTCTGCTGAGTTAGAGGTTCCCAATTTCTCCTCTTTTGATCTCAGGAGAAATGGGTGCCAGAGAAAGGACCTAGCTGAAAACATTCAGAAAATTATAACTCAGAGTTGGCAGATGTTCTTGAGCATTAAAAGACTGTTCCTCAATGGAAAAAAAAGTATTTTTCTTTTTTTTAATTTTATTTTTCTTATTAGTTACATTTTGTTAACTCTGTGTCCCAGCTGTATCCAGCTCCCTCATTCTGATATGATAGTATACATGAGCGACCCCAAAAATTAAACCGGAGAACTCCTTCATCTGATAAACACCTTCAGCAAAGTGGCTGGATACAAAATCAACTCAAAAAAATCATAAGCACTCCTGTATACAGAAGACAAAAGGGCTGAGAAAGAAATTAGGGAAACAACACCCTTCACAATAGCCACTAATAACATAAAGTAGCTTGGTGTGACTCTAACCAAGCAAGTGAAAGACCTGTTTGAGAAAAACTTCAAGTCTCTGAAGAAAGAAATTGAAGAAGATATCAGAAGATGGAAAGATCTCCCGTGCTCAAGGATTGGTAGGATTAATATTGTGAAAATGGCCATCCTGCCAAAAGCAATCTAGAGATTCAATGCAATTCCCATCAAAATACCAACTCAATTCTTTACAGACCTTGAAAAAAAAAGATTCTCAGCTTCATATGAAGAAACAAAAAACCTATAATCTCCAAAACGATCCTGTACAACAACAGATCATCTGGAGGTATCTCCATCCCCGATCTCAAGCTGTACTACAGGGCAACAGTAATAAAAACTGCATGGTATTGGCATAGAAACAGAAAGGAAGATCAATGGAACCGAATAGAAGACCCAGAAATAAACCCACACACCTATGAATACTCAATATTTGACAAGGAAAAAAGTATTGTAACAGTTTTAAAATTCTTTGTATTACAGCCAAGAAAAAAAATGTAAACACACACAGCTATTTGGAAATATTTTAATTATTATCTTTTAAATTTTTACATTAATTATATTTTATTCGCTTTGTAACCCAGCTGTAGTCCCCTTCCTCATTCCCTCCCAATCCCACCCTCTCTCCCTCATCTCCTCCCATGCTCCTCTCTAAGTCCACTGATAGGGGAGGTCCACCTCCCCTTCCACAATAGTTTAAGAATAAATGGCTAAAATATTAAAACCAGGAACCTGTCAGAAAAAGTGAGTCTAGGAACATAAAAGCAATTCTAATTGAGGCCAGGTCCTCACTCATGAAAAGGAAAAAAATCAAAACGCTGAAAGAATGACCTCCAAATTGAAATCAAAATGTGTGGAAGTATCGGTTCATAGGTAGCTTAGTGAAGTGGCCCAGCAAATGCCTCTGCATTTTATTTTAAAGCTTAAAAAGTTCACATAGAGATACTAGTATGTAAATTAAAATGATTAGTTCAAAACTACGAATTCATCTGGAATCAACCAAGCAGATAAGGGTACTGTGAGCATTGACATTGACACATTTGCTGCAATTTCATAGTTTAGATAATGATGCTATCTGGAGAAACTGAAATAGCATCAGCAAAAAGCAGATGACATTTTTAAAACAAGAGATAGTCTTCATGCTGGCCCACTAGTTAGGGGAGTGAGGGATATCTCTGACAGGGACTATGTTGCCTGCTTTTTAATCACTTCCCCCATGGGACTTCTCTACCAGGCCATGAGGAAGGAAAAGGAACCCAGTCCTCATGTGAATAGATGGGCAGGGGTGTCAGGGTAAGATGCTCCCTGATTCTAAGGAATAGGAGAGAAAGGATGTGGGAGGACAGATGCGACTGGGAGGAAGGAGGAGGCCTAGGAATGGGATGAAAATTGAATTAATTAAGAAAAAATTAAAAATTTATTTATTTTTTATTTTTTAATTTTTTAATTTTTATTTTATTTTTTTTTTCATCAATTACATTTTATTCATTCTGCATCCCCCCATAAGCCCCTCCCTCATCCACCTCCCAATCCCACCCTCCCTCCTCCCTCTGCATGCAAGATAAAAGTTTATGCAGCCACTTCTGATGAGAACTGATAGACTAAGATCAGAAAGAAGGAGAGGAGGACCTCCCCTATCAGTGGACTTGGGGAGGGGCATGCATGCAAAAAGGGGGGGAGGGGGAACGGGGAGGGGAGGAGGGAGGGGCTTATGGGGGGATACAAAATGAATAAAGTGTAATTAATAAAAGTTAAAAAAAGTTTATATGTTCTTCATTTCATTTGAGCCTTATGTGAATCACTGTGCCCACTGGATCTGCTGTCTCACTTCTGCTGCTCTTTTCTATAACCACTCACACAGCCAGCAGCTGGATGTAAATTCACATCTCTCTTTTCTTATTAAATTTTTATTTTTTATATTAATCACATTTCTGAAGTTGCATGTATTACAATATTTGCAGAAGTCTGCATTCTGCTTCATCTACATTGAGCCAGTGATATTCTACACTAGAAATGGAGAATAATTATTAAACAGTTAGGTGTGAACTGATGGTTCAGTAAGTAGGAGCACATACTGCTCTTCCAAAGGACTTGAGTTCAGTTTCCAGCACCCACATCAGGTTACTATGGCTCCAACGAATGTAATATCTCTGGATTCAGTAGACACTTGCACTCACATACAAAAGCATTAACACTAATTAATTAACACTAATGAAATAAATTTAAAATAATTATTAATATTTAAATTAATAGTTTAGGTTTGCCTTTAAATGAACTAAAATGCTTATTGAGATATGCGAAACAACAGAAGCATAATCAAGATATACTATGACAAAAAGACAAAGACCATGAGGGAGAACCAAGACTTTCATTCCATAGTTCCACTGTACCACTTGTTGGCATTTGAAATTGTAAAGGCAGAGTGTCTGTTTCTATATCTATAAATTGCATTGGTCTTGAGAACATTTGCTTACTAAAAGGAATCCAGGCTCTAAATGTTGAAATTTACCTGAGTAATAAGGACCAATTTTTCAGAATTAGTTTAGTGTAAAAAGAATTAAGCGAGACGTAAGTTAATCATATGTAGAACAGAATGCTCTACTATGTCCCAGAGTTGCAGAATTCTCATGCTATTTATCTTACATGAATAAAAATAATGTGCTCAATCTTTTGTGTTTGAGAATATTTTAGTAATTTGAATCAGTACTTTCCTCACCTGTGGAAAATATGATCATGAATTTGGTGAATTATGGAGGTCTGTCAAACTATTTCTATTAAAATATATTTTTCATCTCAAATGCAAAGAATTTGTTGCACACATTGGTTAACTCTTATACACTTACCCTCTTTTCTTTCTCTAAATCCAGTGTCCACTCAATATTTACTATTGTTAATCCTGGAAAGAGGAAGAGCTAGGAAAGCAGGACCTCCTGAAACTCTCACCACTTTTTATTGTTTATGTATTCCCAACATGACCCACTCAAAGAGCGACCCATTACTTCAACTCCACCCTAGTCGTCTTGCCGTGGCCTTATCTTCTATTTAAAACATCCTTTCCAAACCTGCAGATATTAGCCCTGGTGCATAATCCATTGTTAAGTACCAGAAATGGGCATTTATGATGAAGCATTTAAAATTTCTATCTCAGCTGTCTCTTATTATTCGTTAAGGGATTCATTAATCTTGCGTGTGCATCTTTGATTTTGTTTCTCTTCCCTTTAATTTAGAAGACAACGGGTAAGCCTTGACGTCCAGACATCTAAATGCTTCACCATGGCTTAGATAATTGTTTAAAAAATATGTCTTTTACAGCATATTCTAAAAGGATCAAGGACCTTTGTAGAAGCATACAGTGTACTACAAACTATTGTTTTTGAGGGAGAGCTCACAAAATTACACAAGCTGTCCTCAACTAACCATCCATTATTCTCAGCCTAAAGAATGTCACCTCGCTATATATGCTTTTACATCTACCCAGGAATGCCAGGTTTTGAAAAAGACATCATAAGATATGAAATAATTTCTGTTCTACCAATGTAAGAAACTATAAAGAATACATTTTCTAATAAGATATTTTAGTATCATTGTTGTCAACATCTTAATTATTTAAGATCAGCATTCAGTACGGCATTTTGAGACATTTTTCAGGAAATTTCCATTTGTGTGCCACCATTCCTGGCTAAGAAAACATTTGAAAGTCTATAAATGAGACATGCTAACACAGTCACGGAATGCTCACATTACATCAACCTTATAAAAAGAACTACAGGAAACTAAAGAATGCTGAGATCAAGAGAAACTCTTTCCTGGGATTATGCAAAAATAAATTCTGAACCTAGAGAATATATACATATAAGTAATATAGAGACTGAGCTGGCTGTATTTATACGTCTAGGAATACACACACACACAACCATTAAATTAAAAAAAAGAATTTGTGTGTTTAAAATACAGAAAGGTCCAAGTACATTGGAATATTTGGAGGAGAAAAGCAATGGGAAAATGATGTAATTATAATCTCAAACAAAAACTTAAAAAAGAGGATGTGTGGTGACACACACCTGTGATCCCAGCACTCAGGGTGGCAGAGGCAAGCAGATCTCTGTGAGTTTAAGGCCAGCCTGGTCTACAAAGTGAGTCCAGGGCAGCTGAGGCTACATGGAGAAAGTTGGTCCTAAAAGACCCCTGCATAGTTGTAGCCCATGGCAGTTCAGTGTCCAAGTGGGTTCCATAGTAATAGGACTATGTAATAGGGACTGTCTCTGACATGAACTGATTAGCCTGCTCTTGGCTCACCTCCCCCTGAGGGTTGAGCAGCATTACCAGGCCACAGAAGAAGACAATGCAGCCATTCCTGATGAGACCTAATTGACTAGGATCAGAAGGAAGGAAAGGAAGACCTCCCCTCTCAGTGGACTTGGGGAGGGTCAGGCATGTAGAGGGGGCAGGAAGGGAGGGATTGAGACTGGAGGAAGGAGAGAACCACAGGGGGGTATACAAAGTGAAGAAAGTGTAATTAAAGATTTTTTTTATAAAAAGAACCAAAACCAAACAATTTTTTTGTCTGTGATTTGTTATCAAATTCAAGTTTTCTAAATGTCTAAACTTGTGTCCCATGAAATCTAGCTACCACAACACCACAGCATTTCCTATGCTGCTTTAGAATATGCTTCATTCAATATTTAGGAAATTTTATATGAACTGTCCTATTCTGTTCCTATATGTGCGTATTAATCACTAGTACAGAGTAAAGTGGTGCTCTATTTAAAAAGTCCATTCTAATAGGTATGACTCAATAAAATATAAGAAACAAAACAAAACAAAAAAATGAAAACCCTGTTGGAGGCAATGTCTCTTCAATATTTGTTCATGTCATTTTTAAGTTTAGAGGAAGAATATATACAAGTATGTGTTAAGCTAATAACCTAGAACTCCTGCTCAGATGTAACCCATGGTAGCTAAGTATCCAAGTGGGTTCCCTAGTAAGGGGAACAGGGACTATTTCTGACAGGAACCCAATGGCAGGCTCTTTGACCTCCCCTTCCCCCCCCCCCCACTGAGGGAGTAGCAGCCCTGCTAGGCCACAGAGGAGGATTTGCAGCCAGGTCTGAAGATACCTGATGAAACAGGGTCAGATGAATGGGGAGGAGGTTCCCTCCTATCAGTAGATTTGGAAAGGCACAGGAAGAGGATGAGGGAGGGAGGGTTGGATTGGGAGGGAATGAGGGAACGGGATATAGCTGGGATACAAAGTTAATAAATTGTAACTAACATTAAAAAATAAAAATTTAATTAAAAAAAGAACTTAACTCTATGCACAGGATTTGCTTTATTCTGTTTTGGGGAAAAGATTTTCATTATGTTGACCTGGTTTTACTAAGACTTTTAGTTCTTGTCCCTCACCAATATGGATAGCTGAGGTTGTAGGTGTACATTTCTACACCCAGATAATTCTTCCATAGAATTAAACAACAAAAAAGTTACTATCCATACAGAATCAGGAAAATGGTCAGTGAAATTACTCTGTAATGATGTTTATTTTCACATTGTTTTATCTTTATAATTTGGTGTCTAATTTTATACATTTTCAATGCAGATAGGATGTCAGGAAACGAGAGAAATCACGTCCACAAAGAGTTGCAGCATGAGCTGAAGAGAGGGCATGGTAGTTAGAAGCAGGCACTGCTCCTCAGCTTACCCAGTACTCCCAGCATGTACATGGAATGGCTCAGAGCTGCATTTAACACCAGTTTCAGTTTTACCTGATGTTCTTTCTCTGCCTCATGTACATGGTGCCTCTACATACACCCAAGGAACAGACACTTTAAATAAATAATGTAAAATAAAGTACTCTTTTATTTGTTTCAGTCACACATGTACTTCTTGAGTTATAATATAACATGAAAGGTAAAGGACCTAACCAAATAGCTTCTGCAAGAGATAGAAAAGAAGTCAAGGTTACATTCCCACCGGCAGTGGAGGAGGGCTCCCCTTTCTCCACAATATCTCCAGCATGTGTTGTCACTTGAGTTTTTGATCTTAGCTATTCTCATGGGTGTAAGGTGAAATCTCAAGGTCATTTTGATTTGCATTTCCTGGGTGAATAAGGATGTTGAGCATTTTTTAAAGTGTTTCTCTGCCACTTGATATGCCTTTGTTGAGAATTCTCTGTTTATCTCCGTACCCCATTTTTTAATCAGATTACTTGGTTTGTTGTTTGTATTTAAACCCACACACTGTTTTACAAATAGAGAGCACATTTACATGATGGTCTTTTTTTAATTTGCTTTAATATATCCCTCACTTTATGTTGTGTGGAAATGCTCCTTTTCATTATTTTGTCATGGACAGATCAGGTCTTTATGTATAGACCAAAGATACTAGCATGATATAAGTGTGCCTGCTGAACAGTCTTCCTATTATTCTCTTATACACATTAGAGAGATTACTAATAATATGTTTCGTTATTATTTCTGCAAAAATGGCATTAGAAACAGCATAAAGAAATTGTATTTGAACAAAATTAAAGAACAAACAAAAGATAAAAAACTTTTGACTTTACCAACTTGGTTTTAACTTTTTTAGTACCACTGAAATAAACTGAATTAACATTTGAATAAAAGCAATAATCTCCTTTAATTACATTTAGTCTTTTTAAATTTTTTAATATTAGTTACAGTTTATTAACTTTGTATACCAGCTGTATCCCGCTCCATCATTCCCTCCCAATCCCATCCTCTCTCCCTCATCTCCTCCCTGCCCCTTTCCAAGTCCACTGCTAGGGGAGGATACACTTAGTCTCCTTTCAGCTCTTTCAAAATGAACCTCATGACATGTGTGAAATTATCAAAAATTTTGGTAGATTCCTTATATCTCTACAGTAGTAAAAGTACAAACATTTTAATTTTAAAAAATACTTCTTATAGTCTAAGCTAAAAGTAAATTACTAAAATTCTGTCTTTTACAAAAATCTTAAAATTATTAATGTGATTTAGAGGTTTTGAAAACCGTTCTTAAATGAGCTTACTTAATACCATAAGACTATCAAACCACAATTAATTACATGGTTGCCAAATTATTTTTTCTCTATGTTAAATGGTAAGTGTCCTAGAAACATCACTTTTGTTGCTTGAAAATAAGCTTTAAAAAGTGCAGCACAAGCCTCCCAAATTAACAGAGTTTTTAATCTCTGCCTCGGAACTGGTTTGAAGTTTGCCTTACTTCTGAGCCTTTGGCTTTCTTCCTGTGAATGTCCCTCTTTAGGAAAGTTATTGGATAGTCTACAGGAGACTCATCTCTTCAAATGATCTTTCCAGGTAACAGCTGCTCCAGCAATCCAGACAGCTGTTCAAAGCGTGAACAATTGCCATCAAGCTGTGGTAATGAGACTTTACAGCAACGTTCTAGAGAGTTGCCAGCTGCCTCATTGGGTGTCACCAGCTTCCCACGTTTTGTAATAGCTCTTCATCACCGACCATTTTCTTACCATTTGATCTCATTTATAAGATGTTCTTTACTATGAATTCCTCTGGATTACAAGAGATTTTTTAAAAACCGACTCTAAGAATTATAAAGAAGTAGAATATTCTGTGCTTGTCTGGTATTCCTCCCTTCTCCAGGATGAGATTTCTAGTTATTATCATCAACACAATAGTCTTTTCAAATGTAAAACATTGAACGAGAACTTGCATGTGACAGAAGTACACAGGTACACATAAACACATGCCTAATTTTGTTCTGTACTCTCAGACACTGAAAACTGCACTCTACAGTTTCCTGTATCTTGTTCCACAGCACACAAATCTTCTCCTCAGCACTAGATTAGAAAACCGTAAGGCCTAGTGCAAACCTACACAACTTCTTTACACGTTTAATACACTGATGTCTAATTTCAATTGAAATAAAATTGTCACAAATATAAGTAGCAATCCATGGCTTCTTGTTGTCTGCTTTGTCAAGCAGCTAGGTCTTATATCAGGCCCATGGAAACACCACACCCTGCTCTGTATGAACGTAAATATAATTTATCATCACATAGCATTGTATGCCAAGGTTAAATTAACAAAACAGTGTCCTTGTGATTCAACAATAGTTCTCCTTTGAAGCTGCCATAGTTAGGTTATTTTGCTATAATAACACATGTTTTCAGTTTTAAATGTGAAAGATTAGTTTGTTCTCTGCAACAGGTGATTTAATTAAATATTTGATTATTTTAAGATATATGGGAACCACTTATCTTCTGAGAGTCTCTCTCATAGTTCAGAAAAGTGTACTATCACTTCCACGAAGAAAACATTTAAATCAAATCAAGATTTAAGATATCAGCATAAGGAAAACAACAAACAAGAAGCCTCTGGACAGTGAGTTGTGGAATGGACAAGTTTTAGAGGCAAATCCATGAACAATACAGCAAGAAAATTTAATAAAAGGTTTTCTAAAGAACTATGATTGTCTATAAAAAATAAAAGTTAAGCAATGCTTTTAAAAAAATATACATGATTAAAATATTCTATACAATTTTTCTCCCAGTCAAAAAAATATGTTTCGTAGTTTTGAAATTTAATATTGAATAATATTATATTCAATATTATTGAATATTATTCCCTAATTAAAAGTTCTGAGTATTATTGATGTTTTATTCTGCTAGTAGATAAAACTCTAAGCAGATTTTGAGCTAAAAACATATATTGCATGAGAAACAATGGAAAATGTAATGTTCAGCATCACATGAGGATTTACTACACACTTAAGTTCATCAAAAAATATATTTTCAGGGTTTTTATACAATAAAAATCATCCACATTGGAAAAGACTTATATGAACACATTTATATGCATGCACACATATAAGTTAAAATTTTAAAACATTTCTAAATTTTAAAAAACTAAAATGAATTTGGCACATGCTCTCATCTAGATCACTCACTTGTCACTTTTTTTAATGCTTGGATGTATGAGATTGTATCAGTATATGATTAGGCTCATTAAAAATAATCCCCTCAATTTTCTTTCATAAGATTCCCTGCACTCTGCCCAAAGTTTAGGTATAGGTCTCAGCATCTGCTTAGATACCCTGCTGGGTAGAATCTTTCAGAGGCCCCCTGTGGTAGGCTCCTGTCCTGTTCCCTGTTTTTTTTTCCTCTTTAGATGTCTGTCCCATTTGCCTTTCTGAAAGAGGATTGAGCATCTTAATTAGGGTCTTTCTTCTTGCTTAGCTTCTTTAAGTGTATGGATTTCCAGAAGAAGAGCAACAGAACCCAAAAATACGGGCACAGGCATCTTTTCTGTGACTGATACTCCAACCAAGGACCTTGCATGAAGATAACCTAGAACCTCTGCACATATGTAGCCCTTGGCAGCTCAGTCTCCAAGTGGGAACCCTAGTAATGGGAACAAGAACTGTGTCTGACATGAACTCAGTGGCTGGCTCTTTGAACACCTCCCCCTGATGGGGGAGCAGCCTTACCAGGCCACAGAAGAAGAGGATGCAGCCAGTCCTGATAGGACCAGATAGGCTATAGTCAGATGGAAGGGGTGGAGGACCTCCCTTATCAGTGGACTTATAGAGGTGCTTGGGAGGAGAAGAGGAAGGGAGGGTGGCATTGGAGGGTGACTAGGAAGTGGGTTACAGTTGGATACAAAGGGAATAGATTGTAATAAAAATAAGTAAATAAATTTAATTTTTTAAAAAATAATCACAAATTAAAGAATTAATTATGTTACAACTATCTCTAGAAGGATATTTTAATTTATTTTTTATCAAAGGTATCAGAAACCTCTAATTATAGATGGAGATACACGAGATTTTATTCTTGGAAATTTTCATACATGAATACAATGTATTTAGAAAATACCCAACCTCTATTCTCCCTGTAAACTCATTCTGGTCTAACCTCACACCCTTCTCAATAAAATCATGTATTCATCTATTGTTATTTTTGAGATATAAAATATATTAAATATATTAATAAAATAAAATATTGTCTGAACTTGTTTGCATGATATTCAGAAGTCTCTGTGAGCCCCTTTGCATTTAATTAGGAGAAAATACTAATTCAAGGATAGCTTTAAACCTAATGGTTGCCATTAAATCATTCTAGTTACTGTCATTATTCTTAGTTGTTTCAGGAAATATCACTCTAGATGGTAAATCGAGTGATGTAGTAAAATGACAAAATACATACATGGGTAAGGAGGCTGCCAGACTTCATCCTCCGAATGGTTTTTAATTTTTGTAGCTGAAAGTTATAACCATCTCGTTCAAGCCTATTAAAAAGAACACTGTTTCAATAACTCAATTTTCAGGAGAAGAAGCTGGAAATAAAATTACTCGAACAGGATGTGGTTCAGTCCGTTACAAGCAAAATGACCTTTTAACATCCAAAAATTTATTCCTATTTATATCATATGTAAAAATGTTTGAGACGTTTAAAAATTCTAACGAGTTAATTTCTCAAGCATGAAAACTATGTAGGCTGGTCCCAACGCTAATTAAAAATTAAGAATCAGGCTAAATTTCTGTCATTCCTATCTTTGTAAATGACGAAGAAAAAATATTTCTGTGTTCACCTATCCTTGGAATACTACATCCTTGGAATACTACATCCTTGGAATACTACATCCATGGAATACTACATCCATGGAATACTACATCCATGGAATACTACATCCTTGGAATACTACATCCATGGAATACTACATCCATGGAATACTACATCCATGGAATACTACATCCTTGGAATACTACATCCTTGGAATACTACATCCTTGGAATACTACATCCATGGAATACTACATCCATGTAATACTACATCCTTGGAATACTACATCCTTGGAATACTACATCCTTGGAACACTACATCCTTGGAATACTACATCATGGAATACTACATCCTTGGAATACTACATCCTTGGAATACTACATCCATCCATGTAGTCCATATGAATGCATGAATCCTTACAAAATTTCAGTCAAAGAATTTCTGACCAAAAATACACTTTATTATCTAAGCTGGTGGTAAAACTTTTTATTTTAAAATATGTAATCATTTAGTATTTATGCATGTATGTGCGCCTGCATGACTTTCTGTGCATCCAGTAAACGCAGCGTCTACAGAAGAAAAATAATGTTACATCCCCTGGAATTGGAGTTATAGGCGATGGTGAACCTCTGGATGTGGGTTCTGGCAACTGAAATTTAATTCTCTACAAGAGTAATAACTGCTTTATTCCAAGAGACATTTTATTTTTCTTCATATATGATTAACATCTGCCTTCATTATTATTGCTGTGAAGAAATTCCATAAGCAAGGCAATTTATAAATAAAAGACTTTAATTAAGGGATTCCTTTTATTTCAGAGGGTTAGTCCTTTTCTATTACTGCTACAAGCATGATAGCGGGCAAGCAGAAATGGCACAAAATAATGGCTCAGGGATTAACGGTAAAAAGGCAGAGAGAGAGATCAAGAGTGAACCTGGGCCACATATGAGTTTCTGAAAACTCAAAGACTAAAACACAGGCCACCCGTACCAGAAAACTAGATAGGCTGCCCTTGAACATTATCCACTGTTTCTCTCATCCAACAGACAAAATCCAAGTGCCGATTCTATAAGAAAATCAACAATATAGACAAACCCTGAGCCAATCTAACTAAAAGGCAGAAAGACAGTATCCAAATTAGTAAAATCAGAAATGAAAGAGGGGACATGACAACAGACACTGAGGAAATCGAAATAATCATTCGGTCTTATCTCAAAAACCTGTACTCTTATATTATACAGCTAATATCTGCTCATAAGTGAGTATATACCTTGACTGTCTTTCTGTTTCTAGGTTATCTCATTCAGTATGATCTCTTCTAGTCCCATCCATTTGCCTGCAAATTTCGTAATTTCCTTGTTTTTTATTTTTTTTTAATTTTATTAATTACACTTTATTCACTTTGTATTCCCCCATAAGCCTCTCCCTCCTTCCCTCCCCCTTCTTCATGCATTCCCCTCCCCAAGTCCACTGATAGGGGAGGTCCTCCTCTCCTTCCTTCTGATCTTAGTCTTTCAGATCTCATCTGGAGTGGCTGCATTGTCATTTTCTGTGGCCTGGTAAGGTTGCTCCCCTCTCAGGGGGCGATGATCAAAGAGCAGGCCAATCAGTTCATGTCAGAGACAGTCCCTCTTCCCATTATTATGTAACCCACTTGGACACTAAACTGCCATGGGCTACATCTGTGCAGGGGTTCTAGGTTATCTCCATGCATAGTAATTGGTTGGAGTATGAGTCTCTGGGAAGACCACTGTGTTCAAATTTTCTGGTTCTGTTGCTCTCCTTGTGGGGTTCCTGTCCTCTCCAGATCTTACTAGTTCTCACTTCTTACACAAGATTCCATGAACTCTGCTCAACAGTTGGCCACAAGTCTCAGCATCTGCTTTGATAGTCTGCAGGACAAAGCCTTTCAGAGGCCCTCTGTGGCAGGTTTCTAAGTTGTTTCCTGTTTTCTTCTTCTTCTGATGTCCATCCTCTTTGCCTTTCCGGATGGGATTGAGCATTTTAGTCAGGGTCTTGTCTCTTGATTAGTTTCTTTAGATGTACAGATTTTAGTAGGTTTATTCTATGTTATATGTCTATATGAGTGAGTATATACTGTGTGTGTCTTTCTGCTTCTGGGAAAGCTCACTCAGGATGATACTTTCCAGGTCCTACCATTTACCTGCAAATTTCATGATTTCCTTATTTTTCATTGCAGAGTAATACTCCATTGTGTAGATGTACCACAATTTCTGCATCCATTCTTCAATTGAAGAGCCTCTGGGCGGTTTCCAGCTTCTGGTTATTACAGATAAAGCTGCTACAAACATGGTTGCACAACCAATCAATAAATGGGACCTCATGAAACTGAAAAGCTTCTGTAAAGCCATCATCAAAACAAAACAACTGCCTATGGATTGGGAAAGAATCTTCACCAATCCTTTATCTGACAGAAGTATATAAAGAACTAAAGAAGCTTAAAAGCAGCAAACCAAGTAATCCAATAAAAAAATGGGGAACACAGCTAAACATAAAACTCTCTGTAGAGGAATATCGAATGGCAGAGAAACACTTAAAGAAATGCTCAACTTCATTATCCATTAGGGAAATGCAAATCAAAATAACCCTGAGATTTCACCTTACACCCATCAGAATGGCCAAGATGAAAAACTCAAGTGACAACACATGCTGGAGAGGTTGTGGAGAAAGGGGAACCCTCCTCCACTGCTGGTGGGAATGTAAACTTGTAAACCACTCTGGAAATCAATCTGGCGCTTTCTCGGACAACTAGGAATAGCGCTTTCTCAAGATCCAGCCATACCATTCCTAGGCATATATCCAAAAAAGGCTCAAGTACACAATAAGGACATTTGCTCAACCATGTTTGTAGCAGCTTTAATTTCCTTGTTTTTAATAACTAAGTAATATTCCATTGTGTTGATGTCCCACAATTTCAGTATCCATTCTTCCGTTGAATGACATCTAGGTTATTTCCAGATTCTGGCTATTGTAAATAAAGCTTATATGAACATGGTTGAACAAAGATTTTGTTGTATACTTGAGCATATTTGTGATGTTTGCCTAGGAGTGGTATAACTGGATCTTGAGGTAGCACTATTCCTAATTGTCTGATAAAGCACCAGATTGATTTCCAAAGTGGTTGTACAAGTTTACATTCCCACAAGCAATAGAGGAGGGTTTCACTTTCTTCACACCCTCTACATGTGTTGTCACTTGAATCTTCTTTTTTTTTGTTAGAGCATCATTATTGATTTATTATTTTATATATGACACAAATCATTTATACTTTTCTTGTTTTCCTTGAACTATTTTTAAAAGAGTTAAATATTTTTAAAAAAAATCAGGAAAGTAACTTTTGACTTTACATACTTCATATGCTATGTATAATGTTCTATTTTCTAACTAGTTATTGTATTTTCATTTTTGTTATTTTATCCTTATGTTTTTAATCTGAAGATAGAAACATGGTTGATTGATTTTCTTAGTTCTTCTCTTCAATCCCATAGTTTTATAATAACCTTCCCTCCTGGAATGGCTGTAACTACATCTCTTATGGCTAGTAAAGGGAGAAGTAGCTATCTATGACATGAACTCTCTTAACTGCTTTTCAATCACTTCCCTGTGGTAGGGGTGACTTGCCTGACCTCAGGAGAAGAGGATGCTCTCAGTCATGATACACTTAATGTGCTGGCATGGTATGGTGGAAGGAGCCTCCCCTTTCCTGAGGAGTAACGGAGTGGGGTGGGGAAAAGGGAGGGAGGATTGGATTGGGAGGAGAGAAAAGGAGGGAGATAAGGTTTAAAGTAAATTTTAAAAAAAAATAAAGGCTAACCCTAGAGCATGGTAGGTAAACATTGCACCACTGAGTGGAATCCTCAGTGTAGCAGTAACTGTTAATTCATGAATCAAAAACATTGCAACAGTAGAAATTAGAAAATGTTTTGAACTACATGAAACTGTCACAATTTTTTTATCTCAGCCATTCTGAATGTTGTAAGAGGGAATATTTGAATTTCCTTGATGACTAGGGATGTTGAACATTTCTTTTTTTTTTTTCTTTTTTTTTTATTTTATTTTTTTTTATCAGTTACATTTTATTAACTCTGTATCCCAGCCGTGTCCCGATCCCTCATTCCCTCCCAGTCCCTCCCTCCCTCCCTCCCTCATCTCCACCGTGCCCCTTTCCAAGTCCACTGATGGGGGGGACCTCCTCCCCATTCATCTGATCCTGTTTTATCAGGTATCTTCAGGACTGGCTGCAAAGCCCTCCTCTGTGGCCTAACAGGACTGCTCCTCCCTTCGGGGGTGGGGAGACCAAAGAGCCAGTCATCGAGTTCCTGTTAGAAATAGTCCCTGTTCCCCTCACTTTGGGAAACCAATTGGTTACTGAGCTACCACAGGCTACATCTGAGTGGAGATTCTAGGTTATGTCCATACATGGTCCTTGGTTGAATGTCAGTCTCAGAAAAGACCCTGTGCCCAGATATATTTGGTCCTTGTGGAGAAGTGTTTTTCTGCCTTTTGATAGTCCTCTGTTGATAATTCTCTCTTCAGCTCTGTACATCGTTTTTTAACTGAATTATTTGGTTTGTTGGTGTTTATTTTCTTGAGTTATTTATATATTCTGGATATTAGCCCTCTCTTGGATGTAAGGATAGTCATCTACAGACCTAAAGAAGCTAAACCCTAAGGAGGACCTTACAGAGGATGCTTAAACCTCATTCTGAATGGCAAACAGGAGAGACAAGAGAAACTGTGGAAGAGAGGAAACTGGAGGGGAACCTACTATAGTGGGTTCTCTGAAAGGATTCACCCAACAGGGGATCAAAGCAGATGCTGAGAATGAAGAGCAAACTTTGGGAAGAAAGCAGGAGTCCTATGGAGGAAGAGAGGGAAGAATAGAGATACATGGAGGGGACAGGAGTCCTACAAGGAGACAAACAATACTAGAAGATCTGAGCCCAGGGGGTCCTGAAGAGACTGATGCACCAATGGAGGACAATACCTGGAGAAGACCTAGACCCCATGCTCAGATGTGGCTCTTTACCAGCTCAGTTCCATGTAGGTCTCTGAGTAAGGAGAGCAGGGGCTGCCTCTATCATGAACTCAGTTGACTCTTCTTTGATCACTTGCCCCTGATGATGCAGCTTTTCTAGGCCACAGAGAAAGAACATCCAGGCAGTCCTGATGAGACTTAACAAGCTATGGGCAGATGAGAGTAGTGGAGAATTCCCCCTTTCAGTGGACTAGGAGAAGGGGGTGGGAGGAAGAAGGAGGGAGGTTGGGACTGGGAGGAGTTGTGTGAGGGGGCTTCATTAGGGATATATAATGAATAAATTGTGAAGAAGAAAAAACTAAAAATTAAAAAAAGAAAACCCCATAATGATGCACATTGCTGTAACATTATCATCTTCAAAAAATGGTGCTGATCAAACTAGATGTCAGCATGTAGAAGAATACAAATATATCCATATTTGTTACCCTGCACAAACCTCAAATCTGAAGGGATCAATGATCTCAACATAAACCCAGGCACATTGAACCTGATTCAAAACAAACAGGAGAAGAATCTTGAGTGCACTAGACCAAGAGAAAAGTTACTGAACACAACACCAATATCTCAGGCACCATGATCAACAATTAATAAATGGGACCTCGTGAAAATGAAAATTTCTGTAAGGCAAAGGACACTTCAACAGGACAAAACAGGAGCCAATAGAATGGGAAAAGAACTTCGCAAACTCTGCCAACAGAAGACCAATATCTAAAATGCGTAAAGAACACAAGATACCAAATATCAAAAGACCAAATAATATAACAATTAAATAATGAGGTACAGATCTAAACAGAATTCTCAGGAGAGGAATCCCAAATGGTTGAGAATCACTTAAAGAAATCTTTAATATCTTAAGCCATCAGGAAAATGCAAATAAAAGCTTGCTGTCATAATGGCTGAGATCAAAAGGAAAGCTCATGCAGGTAAGCATGTAGAGCAATGGAAACAATCCATGATTACTGATGGGAGTGCAAACTTGAACAACCATCTTGGAAGTCAATATGGCCATTTGCTGCTCTGTTCATAATAGACAGAAACTTGAAGTAACCTAGAAGTTCCTCAAGTATACAATGTATAAAGAAAATGGGGTACATTTACACAATTGAGTTTTACTTAGCTGTTAAGAACAAATGCTATCATGAAATTTGCAGCTAGATGGATTCAACTAGAGAAAAAAATCACCCTAAATGAAATCACCCAGATGCAAAAAGAGGAATATGGTATGTACTCACTTATAAGAAGATGCTAACTGTTAAGTAAATGATAAACAAGTTCTGTTCCACAGACTCAGAGAGGTTAGTTAAACAAAAGAAGTCTAAGTGGGGTGCCACGTTCATCTAGGAAGGGGAAGTAAAATACACTGTTGGGTGGGGTTGGGGCTGATGACATGAGACTGGGAGAGATCAGATTGGTGGGAGGAAAGAAGAGAGTGTTGGGACAGACACATGAAACTGAAGGACATTTGGGAGGTGTTATGGAAACCTATTGCAGTACAAACTTCCTGGAATCTGAGAGTGACCTGAATGAGAACTCCTAAGGATGAAGGCTGTGGAGTCTATACTGGCCATCTTTTGTGAATTGGTAGCCATCTTTTGTGACTCTGAATTGGACAGTCGAGACTTCAGTTGGTGAGCCTGGTTTGCATTTAGTTCTGTTGTGGGCTCAAAGGTCCCTATGGAGATCTTCAAACAACTCAGGCTGACACTAGAAAAGAGGGTTGATCCTAGGAAACTGACAGCACAGATCCCATTGCTGAAAACAACATCCAGTTAAATAGAAACATTGTGCTGGTGCCTGCATGGAGTACCATGATGTTCTAGTCTCTTTGGTGAAGGAAGGTACTATGAAGCCTACTGAAAGAGACATCAACTGGACATCAACTCAGCCACTAAACCTTTTACTTACAACCTGTCCTGCCTGTAAGATGTGTGGAGGCGCATCAGGCAAGAGTAGAGGTCTGATCTCTGATATTAGAAATAAATTGGGACTTTGTACCGATGTTCATTTAGGTGTCATCCACCCAAAGAGCATCAGACCCGTCCGATACCTTTTTCTCAGAGGCGGGACCTGGGGCATCAACCCACATGCAATCAGACATGCTCTTCTCTGGGTCGAAAGCGGCTGACCCTGAGTGCAGTGCTTAGCCTCGCATCCTGAGCATATCATTTCAGCTTTTTATGGTATCCAACCATGCTTGGGGAGAATGTCCTGCTTCAATGGCTGTAAAGGCCTGACTGATCATGGCTGCATCACACTGTTGTGAGACTCTAATCTTGCATATATACCACAGGCAAACCAAGGAGACCAACACCAGAAGGCCTGCTAACGCTATGCCTTAAAGATGGAGCTGGTTTCCGCCTTCCACCTTCCCGATGGTGAGTGCTCTCTGTCACGAACAACTCCACATTTGGCTAAGGCTGAGGATCTGGCTTGCTTCCATGTATGTGGACCTATCTGCATTGCCCACATGGCACGCCTGGGTTGGCTACCCAGAGGCTATTTAAGCTGTGGGCTGGCTTTCCCCAGGGTCCGAGGATTGTTCAAGGTTCCTGAATAAACTGCATTGAAAAAAAAAAAAAAAAAGATGTGTGGAGGAACTCATAGAATTGGCCAATGACTGTCAGCTTTAACTTAAGGCAGATGCCACAAGAGGAAGTCCCATTCCAGACACTGCCTGGCTGACCAGAAACTTGAGACTGGATAGTCTAGAGACTCTGGGCAGAAAACATGAGAGAAGTTTCCTCTGACAGCACATGGGAGCAGGTAGAGAGACCCACAGCCAGATATACAGAGAGAGAGTCTAGACAGGTGGTCGCCATCAGATCCCTCGTCTTGGAGCTCATTGAACCCTGTGGAAGAGGAGGAAGAAAGATTTCATGAGTCAGAGAGAATGGAGGGTGCCAGGAGAACATGGCCCACTGAATTAGCTAATCAGGGCTAATATGAGCTCATAGTGACTGAAGAAGCAAGAACGGGGCCTGCATAGGGCTTCTGTAAGTGCCTTTATTTCCCTATTTGGCTTCTGTCTAGATGATCTGTCCCTTTGTGAGAGTGGGGTGTTGAAGTCTCCCACTATTAAGGTGTTAGGATAGATGTGTGATTTTAGCTTTAATAAAGTTTAATTTATGAATGTAGGTGCTCTTGTACTTGGGGCACAGATGTTCAGAATTGTGATGTCCTTTTGGTGGATTTTGCCTTTGATGAGAATGTAGTGCCCCTCCTCATCTTTTTTGCTTAATTTTGGTTGAAAGTCTATTTATATTAGATATTAGGATAGTTACCTCCGCTTGTTTTCTGGGTCCATTTGCTTGAAAAACATTTTTCCAGCCCTTTACTCTGAGGAGTGTCTATCTTTGTTGCAGAGGTGTCTTTCTTGGATACAGCAGAATGTTGGGTCCTGTTTCCGCACCCCTTCTGTTAGTCTGTGTCTTTTTATTGGAGAGTTGAGTCCATTGATGTTGATAGATAATAGTGACCAATGAACATTAGTTCCTTTTATTGTGGAGTTGGTGATCTTAATGTGATTCCTTGTTTGTTTTCTTTTAATTTTTTTGGGGGGGGAATTATCTTGTCCTATGTTTTCTTGGGTGAAGTTGTTTCCGTTGGATTGACGTTTTCCTTCTAGTATCTTCTGTAGGGCTGGTTTGCTCTGCAGATATTGCTTAAATTTAGTTTTGTCATGGGCTATTTTGTTTTCTTTATCTATGTTGATTGAAAACTTTGCAGGGTATAGTAGTCTGGGTTGGTATCTGTAGTCTCTTAAAGTCTGCGTTACACCTGCCCAGGCCCTTCTGGCTTTCATAATTTCTGATGACAAGTTTAGTGTGATCCTGATACTTCTACCTTTATATGTTACTTGGCCTTTTTTCTTTGCTGCTTTAATATCTTTTCTTTGTTCTTTAGATTTAATTTTAAGGATTTATTTTTTTAGATTAAACTTTTTTATTATTATTTTATTTTTATTAATTATAGTTTATTCAATTTGTATCCCACCTGTACCTCCCTTCCTTCTCCCCTCCCAATCTCACCCTCCCTTTTTCCCACCCATGTCCCTCTCCCAGTCACTCCTAAGGGAGGTACTTATTCCCTTCCATCTGATCTTAGTCTATCAGGTCTCAACAGGAGTGGCTGCATTGTCGTCTTCTGTGGCCTGGTAAGGCTGCTCCCCCATCAAGGGGAGGTGATCAAAGAACAGGCCAATCAGTTCATGTCAGAGACAGTCCCTGTCCCCATTACTATGGAGGCCACTTGGATACAGAACAGCCATAGGCTATCTCTGGGCAGGGATTCCAGGCCATCTTCATGAGTGGTCCTTGTCAGGAGTATCCGTTTCAGAAAAGACCCCTGTGCCCAGACTTTTTTGGATCTGTTGCTGTTCTTGTGGAGCTCCTGTCCTCTCCAGGTCTTACTATCTCCTACTTCTGTCATAAGATTCCCTGCACTCTGCCCAAAGGTTGGCTATGAGTCTCAGCATCTGCCTTGATACCCTGCAGGGTAGAGCCTTTCAGGGGCCCTCTGTGGTAGGCTTCTGTGCTGTTCCCTGTTTTCTCCCTCTCTGATGTCCATCCTCTTTGCCTTTCTGAATAGGAATTGAGCATCTTAGCCAGAGTTCTCCTTTTTGATTAGCTTCCTTAGGTGTACTGATTTTAGTATGTTTATCTTATATATCTAATATCCACTTATGAGTGAGTACATACCCTGTGTGTCCTTCTCCTTCTGGGATACCTCACTCAGAATGATCTTTTACACTTCCCACCATTTATCTGCAAATGTCATGATTTCCTTGTTTTTTTATTGCTGAGTAATATTCCACTGTGTAGATGTACCACAATTTCTGTGTCCATTCCTCAACTGAGAGGCATCTGGGCTGTTTCCAGCTTCTGGTTATTACAAGGAAAGTGGCTACAAACGTGGTTGAGCAGATGTCTGCCATGGACCAGCCCAGTCGGGCTCCCGTCGTCCTCAGGAGAACAAGGCTTTGGACAGGAAGACACGGTTTCGGCCATGAATTGACAGACAGAGACACCTTGATGGTTTTGACTCCGCTGCAACTTTACTGACGTCAAGCTAGTATTTTTATAGTGATCTCACAAGGAAGCACCTTAAAATTGGCATGCTTTCCAGAACATTCAGACTTTTACCAAGGATACAAAGTTTATGTTTTAACATAGGGCAGTGCCCACAAGAAATCTTTGCCTAGAAACTTTCTGATCAACGCAAACAAGAAACAAAAACCTCAAACTATGGTTTCATTATCACTGACTAGTGAAGAGAAAAGTCAGGAGCTGTAATAGTCCTCCGAGCCAAGTAGAATACCTGCCAAAGTCTAAACACACCTTTGTCAACCATCCTCCCTTATGTCCTGCTAAAGATTTATGATCTTCCCTAGGAACAAGAATCTGAAGGGAGGGGTAAACTCGTGCCAGCTCTACTTCTCATGTTATTTTTTCTTAAGAAGGAGCCCATTATTTTTTACTATTCTTAATGCCTATTAATACTAAATCTAATTCATTACTTTTCTTAAACTTATTATTTTTATTAAAGCCTTTAACAATCTACTAATAATAAATTTCTTTATAAAGTTAGTTGTGCTGTTTCAGGAGTCACAGAGAAAGATCAAAAAATTCATTATTCCAGCCTCAGAGCCACAACTGAAAAAGCATAGAAATCTCAGAACACGTCTCTTTTCCAAGTGGGATGAGTTTGCCAGGGACCTTCCAGGGGGCAAATTTCTGGAGAAAGCATATCCCCTGCCCTGTAGCTTATGCTACTATGGCTACACTGGCGTGGGTGTTGGCAGATGTCCTTGTATACTTGAGCAACTTCCTGAACAGAATACCAACAGCATAGGTTCTAAGAGCAACAATCAATAAATAAGACCTCATGAAACTCAAAAGCTTCTTTAAAGCAAAGGACACTGTCATCAAAACAAAACGACTGCCTACAGATTGGAAAAGGATCTTCACCAACCCTATACCTGACAGAGGCTAATATCCAGTATACATAAAGAACTCAAGAAGTTAAACAGCAACAAATCAAGTAATCCAATTAATGAATGGGGTACACTGCCGAAGGTTAGGTTATGAGTCTTAGTATAAGAAGGAGGAGTTAGTATGACGTGGAGAGGATAGGAGCTTCACAAAGACCAAATGTATCTGGGCACAGGGGTCTTTTTTGAGACTACTCCACCAAGGACCATGTATGGATATAACTTAGAACCTCTGCTTGGATGTAGCCCACTGTAGCTCAGTAGTAAGGGAAACAGGGTCTATTTTTGACAGGAACTCAATGGCAGGCTCTTTGACCTCCCCACCCCCCCAAGGGAGAAGCAATTCTGCTAGGCCACAGAGGAGGACTTTGCAGCCAGTCCTGAATATACCTGATAAAACAGGGTCAGATGAAAGGAGAGGAGGTCCTCCCTACCAGTGGACTTGGAAAGGGGCAGGGAGGAGATGAGGGAGGGAGGGTGGGATTGGGGAGGGAATGAGGGAGAGGGATACAGCTGGGATACAGAGTTAACAAAATGTAACTAATAAGAAAAATAAAATCTAAAAGAAAAAAAAAAAGAAAGGAGAGGAGGACCTTCCCAATCAGTGGACTTGGAAAGGGACAGGGAGGAGATGAGGGAGAGAGGGTGGGATTGGGAAGGAATGAGGAAGCAGGATACAGCTGGGATACAGAGTTAATAAAATGTAACTAGTAATAAAAAAAAAAAAAGAAAAAGAAAAAATGGGTACAGAGCTAAACAGAATTCTCAATAGAGGAATATGGAATGGCAGAGAAACACTTAAAAAATGTTCAATGTCCTTAGTCATCAGGGAAATGCAAATCAAAATGACCCTGAGATTTCACCTTACACCCATGACAATGGATAAGATGAATAACTCTCAAGTGACAACACATGTTGGAGATATTGTGGAGAAAGGGGAACCCTCCTCCACTGCTGATAGGAAACTTATACAACCACTTTGGAAATCAATCTGGCGCTTTCTCAGACAATTAGGAATAGTGCTTCCTCAAGATCCAGCTATACCATTTCTAGGCATATATCCAAAAGGATTTATTTATCAATCAGAAAAAAAATTGTTAAGATGGTGTGATGTGAATGATCTTATCTTTTTTCTAAGTCCTTGCGCAAATATTAAATAATCCAGATTTGGATTTGATAATAATACACTGCAGGCAACAGACACAATTCAAACATATGCATTATTAACAGGAAGGCAATCAAACTCCAATTATTTTTAATAATATTTGTGGTGTTAGCAAGATGATTTCAGGGTCATTGCCATAAGTACTTGTAACAACCCATTTTTTTTTCTCATCGGAAATGACGTCTCCAGTGCATTAAATAATATATCATAAGTTCAAAACTCAAAACATAACTTTGTCCTTTTTTTTTCGAATGAAGTTCTTGTACTTTAATTCAAGTTATTAACTAAAACAATGGTTTAGTCTTCATTGAAGAGATGTTTCCAATCTCTTTTTTTTTCTTCTGATGGACTTTATTATGATCATTTGAAAATATTTGTAGCCTTTTTATGGCTGTAGAAATGAGGCAACAGTGGGACATGTCTGGGTTCCTGATGTCACCATGAAGCAGTTTAACTTGTCAGCTCTAGAATTATTAAGTGACATAGCTCCCCTTCATTTTGACACTTAAGTTGGTATGTCTTTATTTATTTATTTAATGCAGTTTATTCAGGAACCTTGAACAATCTTCTGACCCTGGGGAAAGCCAGCCCACAGCTTAAATAGCCTCTGGGTAGCCAACCCCAGTGTGCCACGTGGGCAATGCAGATAGGTCCACATACATGGAAGCAAGCCAGATCCTCAGCCTTAGCCAAATGTGGAATTGTTCGTGACAGAGAGCACTCACCATCGGGAAGGTGGAAGGTGGAAACCTGCTCCATCTTTAAGGCATAGCATTCTGCAGCTCTCTACAGTTCCCCCTTTTTGTTTTAGACGCATCAGGCAATCTCTCTCCACCACCACCAGTATTTGGAATAACATCACATTTGGATGAATGTTCTTTCTCTGTGTTATTTATTTTATTGTATATTATTTTATTTTTTAAATTAATTACAATTTATTCACTTTGTATCCCAGCTGTAGCCCTCTCCCTTGTCCCCTCTCACTTCTCCTCCCTTGCCCTTCCTCCAGTCCACTGATAGGTGATGTCCTGATTCCCTTCCATATGACCCTACCCAATCAGATCTCATCAGGACTGGCTGCATTGTCTTTCTTTGTGACCTGGTAAGACTGTTCTCCCCTTAGAGGGAGGTGATCAAAGACCAGCCACTGAGTTTATGTCAGAGAAAGCCCCTGTTCACCTTACTCATGACCCACTTGGAGACTGAGCTGTCATTGGCTACATCTGTGCAGGTATTCCAGATTATCTCCAGGCATGGTCCTTGGTTGGAGTAGCAGTCTCATAAAAGACACCTGGGCCCAGGGATTCTGTTGCTCTTATTGTAGAGCTCCTGTCCAGTCCAGGTCTTTCTATCTCCCCCTTCTTTCATAAGATTCTATGCACTCTGCCCAAAGTTTGGCTATGGGTCTCAGCATCTGCTTTGATACCCTGCTGCATAGAGTCTTTCAGAGACCCTCTCTGATAGGCTCCTGTCCTATTTCCTATTTTCTCTCTCTTCTGATTTCCATCCTGTTTGTCTTTCTGAGTGAGGATTGATCATCTTACCTAGGGTTCTGCTTCTTGCTTAGCTTCTTTAAGTGTACAGATTTTAGTATGGTTATCCTATTGTATGTCTAATATCCACTTATAAGTGAATATATACCATGTGTGTCTTTCTGTTTCTGGGTTACCTCACTCAGGATGATCCCACCATTTGCCTGCAAATTTCATGATTTCCTTGTTTTTAATTGCTGAGTAATATTCCATTGTGTAAATGGACCACAATTTCTCTATCCATTCCTTAGTTGAGGGATATCCAGGTTGTTTCCATATTCTGGCTATTAGGAATAAAGATGCTATGAACATGTTTGAGCAAATGACCTTGTTGTATACATGAACAAATTTTGGATATATGCCTTGAAATGCTATAGCTGAATCTTGAGGAAGCACTATTCTTCATTGTCTAAGAAAGTGCCAGATTGATTTCCAAAGTGGTTGTACAAGCTTACATTCCCTCAAGCAATGGTTAAGGGTTCTCCTTCCTCCATATCCTTGCTAGCGTGTATTGTCACTTGAGTTTTTGATCTTATCCATTGTGATGGGTGTAAGACAAAATCTCAGGATTGCTTTGATATGTTTTTCCCTGATCACTAAGGATATTGAGCATTTCTTTATTTGTTTCTCTGCCATTCAATATTCCTCTACAGAGAATTCTCTGTTTAGCTCTTTCACTTCTTCTTTTAAAATTTGGATTAATAACTTTGTCTTAACTCTGACCTTAGGAAGTCTTCTTCAAATACTACCTTCCAAAATTTGGCATTAGGTTTTTCTTGAAATAAGTGATATCTTTTGAAATAAGCCATTAAATGAGATGATGCAAAACAATAAGCATTACCTTTTCTCGCTGTTTGGTTACTACTCATAACAGGATAGTTTTCTCCATTGTCCCTGACGTTGATTAAAAAACTCTTCCTGATTCTAGAACCACCCTAGTAAACACTCTTTGTGAGTTATTACTAGCTATTGACCAAAACTCCAGATGCCTAGAGAAACTTTATGATGGCTACAAGTAGCTATTGTTTACAAGAGTCACGGGTCTGAGAAAAAAAAAAAAAGCTCTCTATTTTTCCTTCTAGTAAAAATCTGTGCTTTGTTTTCTACCATTTTAATATGTTCACACTGTCTTATATTAAATGCTTTATATTTAAAACATGAATTTATTTCTGAATTTGTGATGATAAATTCAGTTGTCGACCTATCTCTTATTCAGCCATTGAGTTTAGTTGAGTTCTTCCTTATTTGACTCAACTAGATATTAATTTAACAACACTTTTGGTACTTAGTATCTGGCACTAGAACCTAGATAAGTACTTTAGAAGATGTCATTCACACTTATGCTTCTTCACCTAATATGCGAAGTGGAAAAGCTATGACAACAAATTGTTCAGTTAAAAATCTAGTTTCAGTGTGTTTTAAAAAATATTTGTAAGCGTGATAAGCATCTTAATCAGTCTAAGTTAAATAAAAGTTATTCTTAAGCCTACCACAGAGGGCCTCTGAAAGACCCTACCCAACAGTGTATTGAAGCAGAAGCTGAGACTCATAGCCGAACTTTGGGCAAGTACATGGAATTTAAGAGGGAGCTAGAAAGACCAGGAAGGGACAGGAACTCCAAAAGGAGACCAACAGAACCAAAAAAATAAAATAAAAGTTAAGAAAAAAAAACTGGGATTTTGGGGTCCCTTCAGAGACCTAAAACCCTTGCTCAGATGAAGCCAATAGACTCAGTCTCCAAGTAGGGTCCTTAGTTATGGGAACAGGAGCTATCTCTGGCATGAACTCAGTGGCAGTTCCTCTGATCACATCCCCCTGGGGTGTGCAGCCTTGCCAGGCCACAGAGGAAGTCAATGCCAGCAGTCTTGATGAGATCTGATAGGCTAGGGTCAGATAGAAGCGGAGGAGGACCTCCACTATCATTTGACTAGGGGAGGGTCGTATGGGGAGAAAAGTGAGGGAGGGAAGGATTGGGAGGAGAAGAGGGAGGGACCATAGCCAGGATACAAAGTGAATAAATTGTAATAAATAATTAGTGAAGAATTTAAAAAGTGTCATAATAAAGATGGTCCTCTCCAATACCTGAAGACTTTAAGAACACAGATTTTCTTGATAAAGAATAAAACACTAAGCTTAAGTTTGTGACATAAAAAACTACCTGAATCAGCAGTTTGCTAGTGTGTTAGGCAGATACCAAATTTTTTAGCCTACTCAGGATGTGCAATAAGTTATCTGTGGATGTTTTACATAAGTGGGCAGTTAGAGAAAAAGCTAAGTAGACAATAGACTCATGATGATGAGTTATAGATAGATGATAAATACAGAGATAGGTGACTATAAATATTTGTAGATAAGTGATAGACAGATGAGAGAAAGAAAGGCAGAAAGAAAGAAAGAAAGAAAGAAAGAAAGAAAGAAAGAAAGAAAGAAAGAAAGAAAGAAAGAAAGGAAGGAAGGAAGGAAGGAAGGAAGGAAGAAAGAAAGAAACAACCAATCTGTTGCTGATTATCCGAAGAACTGGCACAATATCTGTGATTTCAAGAATGTAATTAAGTGAAATTCATGCCACCTAATAATTTCTGCTTGTGTAATAACAGCTGATGTCTTGTCACCCTGAAGGAAAGTGATGGATACATTAGCAATTTCTTCAGTTTTCTAGCAAATGGAAAGACACTGAAATTCAATAAACAAAGAAAATAACTCTATTAATGATTCTCTGGACTGCTTATATACATTTATTTGCTGATGACAATAAGAATTTGCAGTGAACATAAAATTCTATATCAATCTACTGGCAAAAATGTAAAAGGCTGAATGTCAAAATATTTAGCATCTGTGTATCAGAATCAGTATGGAAATAACTTCTTTGTCATTAAGATGTACTCATCATATTTTTACTTTTTATTTTTATTACTATTTATTTATTTATCTATCTATCTGTCTATTTATTTATGACAATTTGTTTACTTTGTTTCTTGGCTGTAGCTCCACCATCTCCACTAGTCCTACCCACCTTCCCTTTTCTCCCCGATACCCCTCCCCTAGTCCACTGATACAGGAGGATCTCCTCCCCTTCTCTCTGACCCTAGGCTATTAAGTCTCATCAGGACTCTCTGGATCCTCTTTCTGTGGCTTGGCAAGGCTTGCACCACCCAGAGGGAGATGATCAGAAAGCCAGGCACGTTCATGGCAGAGACAGTTTCTGCACCCATTACTAGGTAACCCACTTGGAAACAGAGCAGGAGGTCTAGGTCTTCTCCATGCATGGTCCTTGGTTGAAGTATCTGTCTCATCAAGAACCCTGAGCCCAGTTTCTTTCTTTCTTTCTTTCTTTCTTTCTTTCTTTCTTTCTTTCTTTCTTTCTTTCTTTCTTTCTTTCTTTCTTTCTTTCTTTCTTTCTTTCGTTTTTGTTTTTATTTTTGTTTTGTTTCTCTTGGCTCTGTTGATATCCTGTGTATTTTCTTTCCCCTTCAGGTCTTTCTATCTATCTCTTCTTCCATAAAGTTTTCTTCACTCTGCTCAAAGTTTGGTTATGGGTCTCAGTATCTCCTTTCATATGATGATGGGTAGAGTCTTTCAGAGTCCCCCTGTGGAAGGCTCCTGTCCTGTTTCTTTTCTTCTCCTACTACTGATGTCTATCCTCTTTTCCCATCTGAGTGAGGTTTCAGCCTCTTCCCTAGGGTCCTCCTTATTGTTTAGCTTCTTTATGACTATAGATTTTAGTATGTTTATCCTATATTGTATTGCTAATATCCACTTATGAATGAGTATATACCGTATGTGTCTTTCTGCTTCTGGGTTACCTCATTCATGATGATCTTTTCTAGTTCCCACCCTTTGCCTGCAAATTTCATGATTTCCTCATTTTTGATTGCTGAGTTATATTCTGTTGTGTAAATGTACTTCAGTTTCTGCATTCATTCTTCGGTTGAGAGACATCTAGGTTGTTTGCCGATTCTGACTATTATGAATAATGCTGCTATAAACATAGTTGAGCAAATATCCTTGTTGTATTGTTTATCATCTTTCAGGTATATGACCACGAGTGATATAGCTGGATATTGAGGTAGCACTATTTATAATTTTCTGAACATCCAGATTAATTTCCAATGTTGTTGTACAAGGTTATATTCCCACCAGCAATGAAGGAGGGTTCCCCTTTCTCCGCAACCTCTCAAGCATGTACCATCCCTTGAGTTTTTCTTTTTTTTTTTCAGATCTTGAAATAAATATGTAGTATAAAAGACATGTAAAATATTTACAGCTTTCTATCTGGTAAAACATAACCTGCCATTCTGTTATTTTAAAGTAAAATAGACCTTTCATGTGACCACTTTATGACCTGAAACACTTAACAAAGACTTTTTTATGTATGTAAAACAAAACAAAACAAAACAAAAAAACATTATCCTGTGCAATGGACACCTGAGACCTTTTCTCTTGGCATACTAAGAACAGAATTTTTCCCTCCTGAGCATATTCTGTCATCATATTCCTTCATCTTTTATTATTATTGAATAGTTATTTATTTATATATTTATTTAAATTCACTTTACAGCCCCAACAACTTCCTTATTTTCCTCCCAGTCCCATCGTCATGCCCCCCCCCTCCCACTTTCCTTCTCACAGGATGGGAGGCCTCCACTGAGTACAAACCCAGTCTGGCGCCTCAAGTCAAAGCAGCACCAAGGGCATTCTCTCCCTTTGAGGCCTGACAAGGCTATCAGCTAGGGGAAAGGGACCCAGAGGCAGGCAACAGTCAGAGACAGCCCCTACTCCCATTATTAGGGTACCCACATGTTGACCCTGTTGGACATCCGCTACATATGTGTAGGAGGCCTACCAAAGTCCAGCCTATGCATGCTCTTTAGTTGGTGGTTCAGTCTCTGTGAGCTCCATTGGCCCAAGTAAAGTTACGCTGTAGGTCTCCTTGTGGTGGCCTTGACCTCTTCTGGTCCCTCTATCCTTCCTCCTTTCACAGAACTCCCCCAGCTTGGCCTATTATTTAGCTGTGGGTCTCTGAAGGAGGGGCATGGGAGGAGAAGAAGGAGGAAAGGTGGAATTGGGACGGCACGAATGAGGGAGATACAGCTGGGATACAAAGTGAATAAATTGTAATAATCAAAAATTAAATTAATATAAAAAATGACATTATGCAATTTGCAGGCAAATGAATGGAACTAGAAATATCTTGAATGAGTTAACCCGTACCCAGAAAGACAATCATGGTATATACTCACTTATAAGTAGATATTTTCCATAAGGTACAGGAAAATTGTGCTAAAATCCACCAAGGAAGCTAAAGAGAGCCCAAAGGAGGATGCTTGCATCTCCACTCAGAAGAGAAAATAAAATAGACATCTGAAGCAGATGAAGGGAGAAAACTGGGTGGCAAGGGGTGAGGATGTCAACGGGGTAAGGTGGGGATAGGAATGGGGAGAGTTGAGGTTGGGAAGGACCAGGACAAGAATGAAAATTGTTGTGCTGGGAGACATCTGTGGGACAGGGGAAGCTCAGGGGAGTCTATCTGGGTGACCGTAGCTGAGGCTCCTACTAGCAGGAGTTAAGAAACCTGAAGTTGCCACCTCATGTAGTCAGGTGGGACTGCCAGGGGAAGGAGGGCAACAACAACCCAGCCATAAATCCTTCTACCCAAAATTTGTCTTGTCTACCAGGAGTGCAGAGGTAAAATTGGAGCAGGGATTGAGGATGTGGCAAACAGACACACTGAACAATGAAATGACATTGGGAAACAGTCAAAAGTCCCCACACCTATAGACAATTAATTTTTGATAAAGAAGCCAAAATACAGACTGGAACCGAAGGACATCTTTAACAAATGATGCTGTTTAAACTGAATGGAAGAATACAAATAGATCCATGTTTATCACCCTGCATAAACTCAAGCCCAAATGGATCAAAGACTGCATGACATAGCCAGATACAGTAAATCTGATAGAAGAGAAAGTACGAAAGAGTCTTTTATTCATTGGCACAGGAAAAAACTTACTGTCAGACCTCTAATAGCATATGCATTAAAAAAATTAATAAATAGGACTTCATGAAAATAAAAAAGTTTCTATATGGAAAAGGAGAGCATCATTTGGACAAAATAACAAGTTACAGAATGGGAAAATACTTTTACAGGATACAAATCTGATAGAGGGCTATTATCTAAAATGTGTTTTAAAAAGACCTTGAAAACAATGGTAGGAAAACAAATAGTTTACAGAAAGGAAGCACAAATGGGTGAAAAACTTTTTTTTTTTCAATGCAGTTTATTCAGGAACCTTGAACAATCTTCTGACCCTGGGGAAAGCCAACCCACAGCTTAAATAGCCTCTGGGTAGCCAACCCCAGCATGCTACGTGGGCAATGCAGATAGGTCCACATACATGGAAGCAAGCCAGATCTTCAGCCTTAGCCAAATGTGGAGTTGTTCGTGACAGAGAGCACTCACCATCGGGAAGGTGGAAGGCAGAAACCAGCTCCATCTTTAAGGGGCGGCATTACGCAGCTCTCTACAGTTCCCCATTTTTGTTTTAGACGCATCAGGCATGCGGGTTGATGCCCCAGGTCCCGCCCCTGAGAAAAAGGTATCGGAAGGGTCTGATGCTCTTTGGGTGGTTGACACCTAAATGAACATCAGTACAAAGTCCCAATTTATTTCTAATATCAGAGATCAGACCTCTACTCTTGCCTGATGAAAAACTCTTAAAGAATTGAACAACATCGCTATTCATGAGAGAAGTATAAATAAAAACTACTTTGAGATTTTAACTTATGTGAGTCAGAATGAACAAGATCAACAGAACAAGCAACAGCTCACTGCCGGTGGGAGTGAAAAGTGCTTACAGCCACCGTGAAACAAATGTGGCAGTTCCTTAAGATGCTGGGCTCGAGATCCACCTATACTCTTGTTCACATACCCAAAGGAATGTATATCCTACTACAGAGACACTTTCTCAACCATGCTCATTACTTCTCCAGTCATAACAATCCCAGGAATTGAAAACAGATTTCATACCCACCAATAGATTAATGGGGTACAATTGCGCAATGGAATATGACTCAGCTGCTCAAAGCACATATATGATATGTATTTACTTATATTTAGATGCTAGTTGCTGGCTTTTTTGATAATAAGCTTACAGTCTATATAACCACAGAGTTTACATTAAAGTAAAGGAGTGGGGGAGGGAAGAATTTCTTTAGGAAGGGGAAGCAGTATAGATAATTATAGATGACTGTGACTAGGGGCTGGAATAAGAGAAATAAATGTGTAGGGAGAGAGTAGATCAGGGTAAAGGAGAAACATATAGAGGAAGAGATAAAATTAAGTGCTCTTTTAGTGCTCTTAGGTAAACCACCTAATGTAGAAGCTTCTTATACAATACAGTTATATGAATGAAATTTAAATAGAGTCATCAAATAATGGGAGTGACAAAGCCCCACCTAGTCACCTCTGGCTTTGAACTGAAACCTCCAGTGCCCGAAATGGGTTACATCTAATTGAGTTTTGGTTCGACAGGCCCAAATGAGAGCTCTCAAACAAACTATTCGAGTTTGTTTTCATTTCATCATATTATATTATTTATTTTTTCTTTCTTATCTTTTCTTTTATAAGATGACTATATTCTAATGAGAGAGAGCAAAAGAAAGGATGTGGATTTAGGTGGGTAGGTAGTGAGTTTTAAATGGGACAAATTGATGGGACAGAGACTAGAATCTGAATTTATTGCATGAAAAATTATTTTCAATTAAAAATAGTGTACAAAATATACATGAGCTGAAAAAATGAGGTGGAGCATTGCTGCTGGAGTAGCAATAACAGAAATGATAGCAAAGAACATGAATTATGATAAACTATCTTCAGAGGAAAACCTTGCCATTTACTGCACATATAAAGGCAAAGAAAGCAGAAATTCAGCATCCTTTCACTAGGAGTGCTGCCAATTCCTTAGTTGGAGAGGTTTCTAATGCCACTCAAGGAGTTACCTCTGGTTTTAGACCATGTGCAAACATGGTTTACTAAATACTTGATAAGGTATTAAGTAAATAAATGAAAAATACTATTAAGGCAAAGTATGGTGGTAGGGAAAGTGAAAACATTCCAAGCAGAGTTTCAATATGAGTAAAGGGTCTTTGAAATAAAAAGAAGGCTGGTAAGCCTGAAAACTCATGGCGATAGCTCGAAATGATATTGGGAGATCTTGCAGAATGGGGCAGGATACTGAATATAAGATTAGACGGATTAGACGTTTTAGACTTCACATTAAAACTGAGGAAAATGATGGATGTTCTCTGAGCCCAGAATGCTAAGACATAATTTGGGTTTTCATACATCATTCCAAAATGCTAGATGAAACACATTTTGAATAAAGATGTGATGCATATGAGAAATAGCACTGCCTTATATTTGAGTTGATTAATTTTTTGAAAATACATTTGCATACATGCATGCACAGCACCACACAAGTAAAGCTTGGTGGATTTGGCAGAGAAATGAACAGAGATGAACTTATTCTGGGAAAGATGAGACATGAATTCTGGCTCTCATTTTGCATGTATTAGCCATTGCAAAAGTAAATTAAACTCATCCATGAAAGGAAAACAAGAGCAAGATGAACTTTAAGGTCTCTTCTAGTTCTACCAGTAGAGACAATTTAATTTTGCAGAAAGTATTATTGAGCCTGGAAATTTTAAAGGTCAATTAAGCATAATTCTCCAGGGAAATCTGCGGCTAACACAAAGGTTTTATAATAACGAAGAATAAAAGTCTATTTTTAGAACATTAGAGGAGGTCTGAATTTTAAGACAAGTGATGTTTTACTAATTCATAGGATTTGGAAAAGAAATTGGAAAGCATCAGGGCTTAAACATAAAATACCAAATATTTGGAATTGTTACTAAGAAGGTATTAGGAGTTAATTTTGAATAAAGGAAAACCACATGTTATTTTCAGAGAAAAATAGTTATAAAATAATATAAAATTATTAAACACACTTAAAATATACCATTGTTAGACTAAAACAGAAAAATCTCTCAATTATTTTTTCCAAGAAGAACCATATCATGTCATGTGATATTCTCTCTCAATGAATATTAAATCACCTTGGAAAAATTAATGTATGTGCTGTAAAATAATGAATAAATATTAATATATAAAACTAGTATAGTCATGCATATACTGGTCTTCAGTATAAACCTGGATACTGAAGTAATCTCTAATGCCATTGAAGGTAGGGACTTGCTAGTGGTACCAAGATCAGACAGACAAATGAAAGTGGCTTCCTTCTTCCATGTCTTTCTTATAGGTTGTAAGCAGAATGTGTGGTCCAGATTTAAGTTGGATCTTCCCAATTCAAAAATCTGGATTAAGAGCTTCAAATACTTTAATTAACAAAAGGGATGGGAGGAAGGAAGGAGGTACAGGGGGGATACAAAGTGAATAAACTGTAATTAATAAAAAGGAGGGGGAGTAGCTTTACCAGACCACAGAAGAAGACAACGCAGCCACTCCTGATGAGACCTAATAGACTAGGGTCAGAAGGAAAGAAAAGAAGACCTCCCCTATCAGTGGACATGGGGAGGGACATGCATGGAGAAGGGAGAGGAATGGAGGGATTGGGAAGGGAGGAGGGAGGGAGCTACAGGGGGGATACAAAGTGAATAAAGTGTAATTAATAAAAAATTTAAAAAAAAGAAATGAAAAACTTCTCTCCCAGTCATTTTGCTATAGTTATATATGGTCTATATAACTACAGACTTCTACTTCACATTCTGCACCCTCAGCAAGCATCTGAGCTGGTCTTAGTTATTTCCCTGAGGAAATGTACCATACATTCATTCCTCAAGTTTCTTGGTTATTTTTTAAAATGTATTTATTTATGTTCACCTTACATCCTGGTTGTAGGCCCATCTAACATCACTGCCTGCCCAGTCCCTTCCTCCTCAGTCACTCCCTCTTTCCCTCTCTCCTCGCACTCCCTTCCCCTCCTTTGATTGCCCCTCCCCATCCCTAGAAAATGGGAGACCCTCTTCCTGTCCACCTCAGCTTGTCATGTTGCATCAGGACTGAGCCTGTCCTCTTCCCCTGTGGCCTGACAAGGCAGTCCTGCCAAGGGGAAATGGTAAAAAAGCTGTCAGGAAAGTCCATGTCAGATGCAGTTCCTGTTTTCCTTACTTGAAGATCCACAGGAAGCCTGAGTTGCCCGTCTTCTACAGTTTGTAGGGTATCTAGGTCCAGTCCATGCATGGTTCTAGGTTGATGCTGTGGCTACAGCAAGCCCCTGTGGGCCCTGGTTAGTTGGCTCTGTTGGTCTTCTGGTGGAGCTCCTGTCACATCCAAGTCCTTTTATTTTCCATCCCACTTTTCTACAAGAGTCCCTATGCTTCACCCAATGTTTGGCTGTGAGTCTTGGCATTTGTTTTGAGGTGCTGTGGAGTAAAGCCTCTCAGAGGACAACTCTGATAGCAACCTGTCTGTGTCTGCAGGCTTAGCAGAGTATCATTCATTGTGTCAGGGGTTAGTGGCCAAAGAGAGGGAACAAGGTAAGAGAGTGAGGATAGAGAAACATGAGGGTGGAGATCAGACCTGATAGGGCCAGAGTAAGAGGACAGAAGTCCAGTAGTGAAAAGAGAAACTGAGGGTGGAGGCATCTCTGTGACAACCTGGAGACCTCAGTCAGGGCAGGCTCCTGGAAGGACATGAGGGGCACTCAAGCTGAGATGCCTAGTAGCAGAGGCCATAGAAATGGAAGATGTTAACCTCTAGCTAGACAAGTCTCCTAGCTGAGGGAGGGGAACACCAACCCACCCACAAAAACTTCAACCCCAATTTTACCCTGCCTACAAGATGTCAGGTATATCTGCTTCTTTTTTTTTCCCCTGTGGCTTTCAGGTGGACCAGTAAGTTGCTTGTATGAGATGTTTCAAATTTCTTTTTTGAAGGCACTTAGTGCTATGAATTTTCCTCTTTGCACTGCTTTCATTACGACCCATAAGTTTGGGTATGTTGTGCCTTCATTTTCATTGACTTCTAGGAAGCCTTTAATTTCTTTCTTTATTTCTTCCTTAACCCAGCTCTCACTGAGTGGTGAGTTGTTCAGTTTCCATGTGTGTGTGTAGGCTTTTTGCTATTTCTGTGTTTTGAGGTCCAGCATTAGTCCATGTTGGTCAGATAGAATAGAAGGATTATCTCAATCTTCTTGTATCTGTTGAGGCTTGCTTTGTAACCAACTCTATGGTCTATTTTGGAGAAGGTTCCATGAGGTGCTGAGAAGAAGATATACTCATTTGAATTTGGGTGAAAAGTTCTGTACAGAGTATACTTCTAATTATACCAAATGGATTAATGTATCTGATTCATTGTAAGAGATGGTGAGAATACAGAAACTCAGAATTGGTCAATCTATACTTGCTCAGACCAAACTGGGACAAACACATTATGCCCCTTTTCCTCCTAAACTGCAGCAAATTTACAGATGGAGGGTAAAGATGATAATATCCAAATGGTGAGTACAAGAAAATTGTGTTTTGAATACAATTAGGTAGTTGTTCATGTAAACTCACAGGGGTTGTGAGATGATGTGCAAAACATGCACAGACTCAGACCAGAAACGAAAGAAAGAAGGGAAGAAAGACAGACAGAGAAGCAGCATGAAGTGTGAAGATAGGTTGGAAATCCCACTCCTAACTGAAATCTATTGGCAATGGTGGTTTCTGGGTGGGGGCGGGGGAGTCAGTGTCATTCAAAGATGTTAACTCACGTGCTCCAGTAGATGGCAACCTTCCTAAGAATATTTCCGCAGCACTATTTGGACTCCTTATATTTTAAAAATATGAGAACACAAATTTGAGAGGGTACAAAAAAACAAGGATGGACTTGGGTGAGACTGAAGAATGTAAAAACAAGAATATAATTCAAAATGCAAAATATGAAAATTTCAAAGAATTAATAGCATAGTTTAAATATATCATTTACTAGGGCTGGAGACACAGTTCTGAACTGTGAAGCTGCTCTTGTAGAGTAGCCAGGTTCCATATCCAGAAACCACACTGTGGTTCACTACCATTCATAACTCTGGTTCCACAGTATCCCCCTCTATTTTGATCTCCATGAGCATCAGGCAGGCATGTACTACATATAAAACCATTCAAGTAATAAAACTTATACACTTAAAAAAACCACTCACTGTGGAGCTTACGTGTCTCACAATACTGTTGTTATTACACTCATTTTGCTGAATATAACACTGCATTCTCAAGTCACTGAATGTTTCTAAACTTCTCTGTGAAAAGCTGCATTTATTGTCTTGTACAAAACAGTTGTTTTGAAGTTATCTTATGCTTTCCGCTGTGGAAAATCTGCCTTTCTCTATCCACGTAAGTCCTCAGTAACCTTGGCCTGGGAAATGGCGGCATCTGAATCCTAATTACTAATGACAGAATTCTTCCTTCAACCAAGACACTAAAAGGCCACAAGTCTTATGACGTTTCAATCAATACATTTTCTTAGAATTCAGAACACACAGGGACCAACATATTGCAGTAGCCTTTCCCTTCCCTGGTGCCTTCTTATTTACTCCGACTGCCCAGACGTTCCTACAGAGGTTGCGTATCTGCAGAATTCTGTTAAGAAGCATTTGTTGGTGGTTTCCTTCTTCTGCCACAGTTGCAGGCTTTTCAGTGAAACTTTTTACTGCTCTACAGTAGTCTGTGTTCCTGTCACAAACCCTTTAGCACAGTGAGCAATAAACACGGATTCATTGCTCCACCAATTCTGTCCTCATATTATTAACAATACATGTGGTAGAAGTTTCTTAAAGGCAGTAATTCACTTAGAAAAAGATTTTCATTCCTTTAATTAAGAGATAGAGTTCACAGGGATCTCCATTTTAATTACTTCAGAAATCTGATAATTTACACATTTATATGCCTATTAAAACATACTTTAATTTTAACTTTCATATAATTTTAAATGAAAATATTCATGGTAATATATTCAAGAAATGACAAACACCATTTTAAAAGAGTTTATTTTCAAGATTTAGACCTCACAATACTTTTCTACATTCTTTTCTCATAAAAACTTTGACTAGGAATTGGATTCTCAACTCCATCACACAGGAATGACTAAAGAGTTGCTTTCACTCACTAATCCAACTTCAAGGTGACCCTTCCTTCCGTTCCAGCAGCAACAAGAACAATCACTCAGTTGTTTTTAAATCTCCGCTAAGCTCATTGGTCCTCCATGCAATATAGACTCTTCAACCGACAAAAAAGCCATCTTTCTATGTGCTCCCCTTGCTCCCATTCCTCCTGGACCCTGCCATCTATTACTCCTTCAAACACAGGACATGCTTCTTCTTTAATCTAAAACAAAGGGAGCGAACTACTGCTTAACTCTGTTTGGAACCTTCCCATGACATGAACAAACACTCTTTACTTAAATGTATTTGCTTATGGTTCATAGTTCAAAAGAAAATCTAAAACGAGTCACCAGTTTGTGGGATTTCAAGACATAAATTTTCTGTAGTAGTATACGTTTATTTTGGATGATAAATCAGTTCAGATAACTGGATTAGTTTCTTTTACTTGGTGGTTCCAGCTGGCAAAAGATGCATTCTTTTATTCTGACAGTAGCAGTGATTTTAGGTTAGCTAGTATAATTAAAATGTTCTGGCAAACGCATCCTGGTGGTTTTAGAAACCACTGCCAGAATTATAATGCAAGATAAAGAAATATCATATGATTTGTTATTTCTTAAGGAGACAGTAATAAATGATCCTTAAAGGTATATACAATAGCATATATAAACTGAATCAAGCTTGGAAGAAAAATTACAATGGTATTCTCAGATGAATTTCTCCTTCGTCAACCATGTATTTCACAAAGTATGGCAATGTATTACTCTCAAAAGTCATAGTGACTATTCCCATTTATGCAGCAATATTCTATCTCATGATTTCTTGGAGGTGAAGGCTTCAATATCCGAAAATGTTGAGAGAAATGATTGAAGAGAAATTGGTTTTATTCATTTCTTTGTATTCTTATTTATTTATTTAATTCATTTATAAATTTATTCTTCCACATGTGGACACACAATTTTCCTGGAACCATTTGGTAAAGACATCTTTTCTCCAGTGTGTATTTTTGATGTCTTTGCCAAGCATCACATGTTTATACTTAATATGTTTTTATTATTTAAGAGCTTTTTAAAATTTAAATATGTTTATCCTGTTTTCCCTGTACTAAGCCCTTCAACATTCTTTTTTCCTCCCGAGGCTCTCAACATTAAGTTTTTTTCTAAAAAAAAAAAATAATAATAAAGTAAAGACACCCCAAAAGAAAACAAGCAACACCACCCCAAACTGCAACCAAAAAAAAAAAAAAAAAAACCACAAAAACCTGTGGAGTCTGTTATATTGGTCAGTTATTCGTGAACAGGAGGTCTGTCCTGGAGCAGCTGATAGAACTAGTGTCACTCTTTTGAGAAAATGTATTTTCCCTTGCCCAACATGGATAGTGACAATTCAGTTGTCAACCTTTATCCTAGTCACTAGGTTTTCATACATTCATTTTTAAAGTACAACAGAATAAAATATAATATAATAAAACAAAAACTATCACTTTGGACCAGGACAAGAGGAACCAAAGGAAGGAAAAGAGTACAAAAGAAGTCTCAAGAATCAGAGCTCATTAGTAACTCAGGAATCCCATAAACACAAACATACACTCATATATCAAAACAAACAAAAAACAAACAAACAAATTCAAGTGGCTGAGAAACATTTAAAGAAATGTTCAACATCCTTAGCCAACAGGGAAACATACATCAAAACTACTTTGAGATTTTATGTTAGACCTGTTAGATGGCTGAAATCATCAGAGCAAGTGACAGCTCAAGCTGTCGAAGGTGTGGAGTAAGGAAAAGAACTGTCCTTTGCTAGTAGGAGTGAAAACTAATACAGCCACTATGAAAGTTAGTGTGGTGGTATTTTAGGAGGATGAGACTCTATCTACCCCTAGATCCACCTATTCCACTCTTGAACACATACCCAAAGGATGATTCATCTTACCACACAGACACTTACTCAACCATGTTCATTGCTGCCTTATTCATAATAGGCAGAAATTAGGAAGAATCTACATATCCACCAACAGAAGAATGGATAAAGAGTAGTGTTTACACAATGGAGTATTACTCCACTGTTAAAAAGAATAATAACATGAAATTTGCAGGCAAATGGATATACTTAGAAAAACAAATAACCCTGAGTGATGTAACCCAGACACATACACAGTCATTTATGCTGGATATTAGTTATTAATTTAATGATAACCTAGCCCCAATCCATAAATCCACAGAGGGTAGGTATAGAGTAAGGGACAAGAGAAAGCAAGTAGCTATCCTCAGGAAAGGAAAATTAGACCAGAAACTTAGAAGTGAACAGTTTCCATGCAGATCACAATTTCCAAGATGTTACAGCACTGAAAAAGATGAGAGTCAAAGATTAATTTGAGTCTTCAATATCTTCCTCACTTCTCTAAATCATTTTGCATCTTGTTCTCGTTAGTGTATGTTAACTAATAAAACTTTACCTCTGTTTTTCTTTTATTATTTTCTTAAACAGTTCTCTTTTATGTTTGTCCTTGCTTGAACTGTGACAGCTCTTTTTATTGTCAATTTGATAACATCTAAAACTGACTAAAAACCCAAACGGTGAGGCACATGTGTGAGGAATTTTGAGTTTGAATTAGGAAGACTGACCTTGAATCTGAGCCTTACCTTCTCACAGCAACCTACATAAAGAACAAGGAAGAAAGCAGTCTTTACTCTGTGTCTGCTTGCCCTCCCTCTCTCAGGAAAGTTTATTTCTTCACTGGCAACAGAGCCTACTTCTTGGGATTGTGACTATACTGAATATGAGCTAAGACATCCGGTCCCATGGACTGAATAACTACTGGATTCAAGGACTATCTGTCTGTAAATAGCCATTGTTGCCTAGCTAGATGACAAACAGCCTGAAAGGGACTGGAATAAATATAAATATAAATAAATATACCATATATCGTATATCACATAATGCATAAGAAATAAATATTATATATACATACACATATATAAAACAACACACACACACACATATATAAAACAACTTATGGAGACAACATATTCCAGTCTCTTACATGAGACTGTTATTACAGAAAAACTAATATAAAAGAATTCATATTACTTTCAATCTACTTTTAACTTATTTGTTGTCCTCATATTACCACATTATTGTGGCAGTTGTATATCACTGTATACAGTGCTTTTCTTTCTTATAATACATACTCCTTTAAATTTGTATTTATTTACATTGGGATTGCTAAACGCATGCATGCCATAGCACTCATGCGTGAGTCAGAGGATGGTGTGTGAGAGCTGGTTCTCTCCAACCTGAGTTCTTTCCAACTTGAGTTATCATTGGCTTCTACCTGAAGAGCCATCTCACCATTCTAGCACAAATATGAAAGTGAGATGATATGCATCTTGACAGGTCATTGCTCATTTCCTGGTTGGTCTTAGCTCTCCATCAAACGAATCCCTAAAGCCTACCTGTATTATGTTAACCCCTGTTATTCCTGCCTTCCCAAAGACTTCCCACACTGCTGCCTGATCCTCCTCCTCCTTCTGTGTACAAAGAAAAGTCGTTCCTTGACATTCTCCTCCTCCAGTGGTTTAGATTTTTCTAAAGCCTTTTCTCTCACAGGTTATGAGGAATTCTTGACTCTGAGTCTGGAGTACTCAATAGAACATAAGATATGTTGGGTATTAGGAACTGCGGTATAAATGATATTTATACTTTGCTTTGTATTTCTTCAAAGTCAACATATTTGAGCTGGAATTATGTTGTTTTGGTAGTGTTATATATTTTAACTTTCTGTTTGAATTTTCACTTATTCTTTTAAAGTTAAACTGGAAATACCTGTGTTTCAAAGATGATGTGCTTAAAGATGAAAATATTTTTGTAATTATTGTGACCGCATCTAAATTTTATGCCAATTTTCTATGACTAACCCCCATTCATTCCCAAAATGGTTTTTCTGCTGTTTCCCAAGTGAATAATATTATTTTCACCTGGAGGTTCTGCACAATTGAAATTCTATAATACCCAATTCAAATGTAATTTTCCTTTAATGTTGGACCAATTACAGTTAATGACATCTGGGATTAAATAATTTTAAATGCTACTGACACAATCTGTCCACTGTTTGTACTCAATGGATTGCACATTACTCTTTTGACTTTAACATCTTTTTCTTATTTTTTCATGGGTACAAGCATACACACACACACACACACACACACACACACACACACACACGCACACGCTCCCACACCGTAATACCTTCATAAACCAGAAACATAATAATATTCTCCTTTTTCTTAGATCATAAACCACTTATTTCTAAGGGCTCTGATCCTTATTCCAAATCAGCACAGGGTCTGAACGTTTAATCGTTGTCAATAATGAGCAATCACTCAGGTCCAGCCGCTCCTTACGTCTTTACCCATAAGTCCCTCAATCCCCCCCCATTCATGAGATATTGAATTCAAAATAATAAGACAAAACATGGACATGACGATGAGACTCGTAAGTGAATTATGCAGGGAAAATTTGATGGTTTCCACCAATGATGTTCTAAAACAAACAAACACACACTAACCTTTTAGGCTCCCCGAATGTAACATGCTGACTTGAGAAATGTGTATGTAACTGACAGAGTCTTGTTATTTATTTGGAGCATCACTTAAGACATCACCACAAGAACATAGTGCTTGGTAAAGGGGAAAAGGTCTTGCAAACAAGACTCAGGACCTGAGTTTAAGCTTCAGAATCCACTGACTAAAAGGAAAGAACTGATTCCTGCAAGTTTTCCTCTGGCCTTCATGGGACCACTGTGGTCACACATGTTAGCACACACACACACACAAACATACACACCAGAGACAGATAAATAAATAAATAATAAAAATAGATAAATAAATACAGCTGCGTTAGTTCTTAGTTTGCTCTTATTCTTGTTTCTTATCACCTAATTTGAACCATCTAGTAATTAGCATTTTTACTGTAGTATGGATTATCTGGTGTTTTATTATAGTAATGGGAAGAGGGACTGCCTCTGACATAATCTGACTGGCCTGATCTTTGATCACCTCCCCCTGGGGGGGAGCAGCCTTACCAGGCCACAGAAGAGGACAATGCAGCCTCTTTTGATGTGAACTGATAGACTAAGATCAGAAAGGAGAGGAGAACCTCCCCATCAGTGGACTGCATGCAAAAAGAGGAGGGAGGGTGGGATCGGGAGGGGAGGAGGGAGGGGCCAATGGGGGGGATACAAAATGAATAAAGTGTAATTAATAAAAAAATTAAAAAAAGAAAATCAATACTTTTACAAGTAACAAATGACTGCTATAATTATTTAGAAAACAAAAGATGACTAAGATGTGAATCACAATTTGAATTCTTTTCATGTTACAATGCCATTTTCCCTGTGAACACATTCTACCTCTCTACCAAGTCCAGAAAAGATAGTTTTATTTGTTAAAATCAGTGAGAACAGATGCTGAACTTGAATCTTTTCTTAGTGTCTACCATGTCATTTTTCTTTGCTTCTATGCTGACAGCAATCAATAACTCAATGTTTTCAAAACTGAAATATTATTTTGAAAGTAGTCACCACAGATAAATATGAAACGTGAACTCTAGTGAAATATCATGTTATCTTAGGTTCTGCTGTGGTTCTTAGCCTCTTAGGGACTTCTACTTTAATACTATGGTTTCCTCAGGATGCAGACACCTTTCATAGGGGATCTAAACCTGCTTGTTCTTTACAATAAAGGCTTGTTTTACACTTCTCCCACTGTCTAGCACCTCCTATTAAATAAAATGAAACTTTTTTATTAAAATAATTGTTTTCTAAATTCATTCATGCATTTATATACTTAATTGTTCTGTTTCATGTTTATGGTCTCATTTATTTAACTGTCTATACAACATTATATATATATATATATATATATATATATATATGCTCAGTTCTTATCATGGAACATGTGTGTGGATGTTTTTAGGGCTGAGTAATGTGCACTGAAAACAAATTTGATATGCTCTTCCATTGGGAAGACTGTGCTCTCATCTTTTATCACCTATAGTACTTTATCTTGGGTTGAGATTCTTCCATGTAAATATTCTTATTCTTATATACTAACAAGAGGAGATTTTGTATATATACACACAATATCCGCTTGTATATATATATATATATATATATATATATATGAAATCCAGTAGAATATAGAATGTATAATGTATATAACAATGAAAAAATAATTATTGCAATAAAAGAAAATATTGAGCAAAATGAACATTAGTGTTTAAACAGTCTGCAATAAATGTTAATTTAGAATAACTTTTCAATGGCTAAAAACACCTCATAGCAGTGATATTAAATCCTCATTAGATCATTTCATAACTTTTTGTATTTGACTCAGTGAAGTTTCGTGAGCAAAGTGATTTTATTTTTTCTATATCACATAAACTGTTAACAGTGAGTATAATAATACATTGATATATACTATGCACAGTACAGACAGAACACTAATTCCTATCTAACTCAAAGACATCCATGTCCAAGTACATGGGAGCTTCGAACACACTTTTAAAGATGAGCTGAAGATGCTATCAGTTTAATCCAAATTAGGAAACCTTTGTGAAATATAAAATCAGCACACATGTACTCCCAAATAACCTTGGGAAAGAGTAAAAATGGAAGGGAAGAAGAGTTTTCTGTCTGGTGATGTTTGGGGATGCTGTGCCCATCTTCAATGGCAGAGAAAGGGGGATGAAATGCCTCTCGAAGGTGAAAGACCATGGCTACTGGCCCTCTCCTGCGAGCGCCAGCTAGAGCAGCCACCTGCCAGTATTTTGATTTTAGCCAAGTGAAGCTCACTGTGTTTTACATAGTAAAATAATGAGTCAGTGTTGTTTGGAACCACTAAATTTTACCAAATTTTGACAGCAAAAACAGGAAATTAATTCACTGACTGGGTTCCAACCTTTTTCAGATTGACCCAAGAGTAGACAAGTCTCTCGCTATTCCAAAAGTGCACTGCATAATACAAGCTAGGGAACTTTATATGTAAGGAACTTCCTGTATCCACCCACCTCTAGATGTGTTCATCTTTCTATCCTTATATTAAAACTCATACTCAAATAAACACATACATTCATCTTAGCTAAATTTGTTATTTTTACATATGTATTATTGACAACTAAAATAAAAATGTAGTTTTAATCCTACTTTAATTTATATATAATTCATATAGGCATAGGGCTAAACCATTAAATAATTTCAATACAAATTTAGATTTGGATATATATTTTTCTACTAAATATCAGTGATAGAGTTTAAAAAGATATTTCATTTTCTCATTTAACTCATTTTATTCTCTTAAACAGTACTAACAATTTAATGTTAGGCTTATTAACAAATTGATTAAATAAAGGATAAAGTTATGACAATAGAAAGTATTCATGGTTTTTATTTGTGATTATTTCCTCTAAAGTACAACATCCCATTCTTGAAGAGGGAAGCAATTCCACAAGGCTCAGTTAGGTAAGCTGTTGTAGAAGGCTCCAGCAGCTCACTGAGATACAAGGTCTGGGAGCCTAAGAGTTTACAAGGTTCACAAGGCCCATCTCCAGGGTTGCCTTTTATTTCTGGCAAGGAAGAAACTCTTGGGTAGAGTTACTTGTGCACTGAACAGAGAGAGCCGTTGGGATTAAGCTTTGTGAGTCTTTATCCATATGGGGCAGAAATTTCAGTGCTGCAGCTATGTTTGAGTTACTCGTGTTCCTCTAAGAAAACCTTCATGAAAGCTCCTGTATGTAACCTTATCAAACTCATGTATTCCTCGAAGATAGACTTTGGTGGAACTGTTGATTTTTTTTCTAACTTAGTTTCCTTTCTTAACGGAATAGTCATTTGATCAAATATGACTGGAAAAGGCTCAACAGTGTTATTTGAAATTTTTCTGCATTATTGCTTTAAAATACCTAGAAATCAAGTTTTCCATATTTTTCACCAAATGCAAAAAACAAATAATTCAACATGGAAGTTACACTGAATCTATGCAGATGAGATAAGATAAACATTTTTGAGAACAACCAGAACAAAGCAAATAAATAAACCAAAAAATATCATCATTATTACCCCATTCAGAGAAATGGGTAGAACTCTACAATATTCTATTAAGCAAGGTAATCTAGGAATGAGAAGACAAGCACCTTGTATTCTCTCTTATTTACATAGGAAATCTAGCTTCTAGATTTGTATAATTGTATTTGTGGGAGAGTTAGTGAGTACAAATAGATGCCAGGAAAGTAGAAAGGGCCCAACACAGCAGAAAAAAAATAATTTAAGGAAGTGTCAAAGAAAGTTGTGTAGACCCTGCAGGAGACAAAAATGAAATGTAGAACACTGGGAGCTAGAAGGATTTCAAAGGGGATTTGAGGACAAGAATTTGGAATAAAGAAGGGAGGATCATTGGCTATTTGTCAAAATTCAAGATTCTATGAGGATGCATAAGGAAATCAGCAATATTTCTTACTCAAAGAACCCTTCAATAAAATTAGATATGTTATCTGAATCCAATATTATGATTTTTAAGTGGAAAAATTTTAAGTTTAGATATGATTAGCTGTAGTAGGTACATGAAGGAAAGCATAAAATTTGAAAGTAGTAGCAGTAGTAGTAAGTTTGTTTTGTTTTGTTTTGTTTTGTTTTGTTTTTTGATGTTTTGTGTGTGTGTGTGTGTGTGTGTGTGTGTGTGTGTGTGTGTGTTGAGACAGGATTTCTCTGTGTAGCCTGTCTGAACTTGCTTTGTAGACCAGGTTGGTGTCAAACTCACCGAGATCTGGTTGTAGGTCCATTCCTCCTCACTTCCCAGTCCCACAATCCCTCCCCCTTACTTACTCATTTTCACTCTTCCCTCCCCCCTATCCATCATAAATGGGGAGCTCCCCATCCAATCCACCCCAGATCATCTAGTCACATTAGGACTGAGCATGTTCTCTTTCCCTGTGGCCTGGCAAGACAGTGTGGCAAGGGGGAAATGATCAAAAAACTGGAAATGGAGTCTATGTCAGATACAGTTCCTGCTTTCTTTACTTGAGGACCCCCATGAAGCCTAAGCTTCCCATTTGCTACCTTATTGTAGAGCAAAGGTTAGGTCCATTCCTTGCATGGTCTTTGGTTGATGCACCAGTCTTATTAAGCTCCTCTGAGTCCTTGTTAGTTGACTTTGTTGGTCTTCTTGTGGAACTCCTGTCACCTTGAGGTCCTTTCCTCTTTCCTTCTACTTTTCCACAAGACTCTCTAGGTATCACCCAATGTTTGGCTGTGAATCTCAACATCTGTTTTTTGGCTGTGCTAGGTAGAGTGTCTCAGAGGGCAACACTGACAGGCTCCTGTCTGCAGGCTTAGCAGAGTATCTTTCAGAGTGACGGGCACTTTCCCATAGGATGGGTCTTTGTTTGGTCCAGGCATGTGTTGGACATTCCTTCATTTTCTGTTCTATTTGCTATATATATATATATTTTTATTCCTGCACATATTGTACTCAGGGTAAAATTTAGGTAGAAGTTTTTGTGGGTGTGTTGGTGTTCCCTTCCCTCTACTAAGAGACTTGTCTAGTTATAGGGTGACTTCTTCAGTCTCTATGGCCTTCATTACTAGGAATCTCTGTTTGAGTCCCCCTAATATCCTCCTCCTAGGAGCTTACCCTGACTTAAGTCCACAGCTTGTCACAGAGATAGCACCACACTCAGTTGCTCTTATCTTTACAGGCCTTCTGTCCTCTTATCACCCACTATCCCAGGTCTGATCTCCACCTTCATATTTTCCTGTGCTCTCTCTCCTGGCTTGTTCTCTCATTTCAACCATTACCTCAGCCTAATGTATTTTCCTACAGAGTGAGATATATGCATCCTCACTTGGATCCTCTGTTTTGCTTACTTTCTTTGGTTCTGTGCCTTATATTACATTTATCATGTTCTGTATGGCTAAGGTTCACTTATAAGTGAGCACATGCCATGTGTGTATTTGTGGGTCTGGGAGACCTCATTCAGGATGATCTTTTCTAGATCCATCCATTTGCCTGAACATTTATGGTTTCTTTTTTTTTTTCATTAATCCTGCTCAAAACTCAAGTCCAAGTAGATCAAAGACCTCAATATAATACTAGATAGACTAAATATATTAGACAAGAAAGTGGGGAAGAGCATTGAACTAATTCACATAGGAGACAACTTCCTGAACAGAACACCAACAGCTCAGACTCCAAGATCAATTAATAAATGAGACTTCTTGAAACTGTAAAGCTTCTATAAGGCAAAGTACACTGTCAATAGAATGAAACAACAGTGTGTAGATTGGGAAAAGATCTTCACCAAACCTATAACCAACAGAGGGCTAATATCCAAAATATATAATAAACTTAAGAAATCGAACACCAATAAACACAATAACCCAATTAAAAAAAAACAGGGCACAAAATTAAACGAATTTCTCAACAGAGGAATTTCATATAGTCGATAGCACTTAAAGAAATACTTCAAGTTCCTTAGTCATCAGAAAAATGCAAATCAAAATTACTTTGAGAATGGCTATCAGAATGGCTAAGATCAAAATCTAAGTGACAGCACATGCTGATGAGGATGTAGAGAAGGTGGAACATTCCTCCATTGCTGGCAAACTTGCGAACTTGTACAACCACTTTGGAAATCAATCTGGCATTTTCTCAGAAAACGGAGAATAGCTTTTCCTCAAGATTATACCACTCCTGGATATATACTCAAAAGATACTAAACCATAAAGGGATGCTTGTGCAACTATGTTCATAGCACATTTATTCATAATATCCAGAATCTGTAAATAACTTAGGTGTTCCTCAAAAAAAGAATGGATAAATAAACTGTGGCATATTTACACAATGAAATACTACTCAGCTAGAAGTAAGTCTTTTTTAATTTTAATTTTTTATATTAATTACAGATTATTCACTCTGTATCTCAGCTGTACCCCTTTCCCCATCCCCTCCCAATCTCATCCTTCCTCCCTCTTCTTCTCCTATGACCGTCCCTGAGTCCAAAGATAGAAGTCCTCCTCCCCTTCCATCTGACCCTAGTCTATCAGGTTTCATCAGGACTCGTTTCATTGTCTTCCTCTGTGGACTGGTAAGGATATGCCCTCCTCATGTGGAGGCGATCAAAGAGGCAGCCCATGAGTTCATGTCAGAGACAGTCCCTGTTCCTATTATTGATGAACCCTGTTGGACACTGAGCTGCCATGGGCTGCTTCTGTGTGTGGGGTTCTAAGTTATCTCCATTCATGGTCCTTGTTTGTAGTATCAGTCTCAGAGAAGACCCCTGTGCCTAGATTTTTTGGTTCTGTTGCTCTCACTGTGGAGTTCCTGTTCCCTCCAGGTCTTTCTATCTTTCCCTTCTCTTGTAAGATTCCCTGCACTTTTCCCAAAGTTTGGCTATGAGTCAGCATATGTTTTGATAACGCTGCTGGGTAGAGTCATTCAGAGGCCCTCTGTAATAGGCTCCTGTCCTGTTTTCTCCCTCTTCTGATGACAGAAGCTGGAAACAACTCAGATGTTCCTCAGTTGAGGAATGAATACAGAAATTTTGGTACATTTCCACAATGGAATACTACTTAGCAATTAAAAACAAGGAAATCATAAAATTTGCAGGCAAATGGTGGGATCTAGAAATGATCGTCCTTAGTGAGGTAATCAGAAACAGAAAGACACACATGGAATATACTCACTTCTAAGTGAATACTAGACATATAATACAGGATAATCACACTAAAGTCTGTACACCTAAAGAAGCCAAGCAAGAAGGAGAACCCTGGGGAATACGGTGAATCTTCATTCAGATAGTAGTAAGTCTTAATAAAGGAAACTTGGAAAATATCTGGCTTTACCTTTCTAGGAAAATTATTTGCCTATATCTATAACATTATATGATTTTTCCATCTAAAATAATAATTAGCTTTTATTGTATCTGATAGAACACAGACAGTCTTCATGATGAAGACAAGTGAAAATGACCTCTGACCTGGCATTGCTGTGAAGAATGTGGGTGAAGGAAAACCTTCTAAGTACTTTTCCTATTGTGATCAGTACTCTTCTACAGTAGGCAAATTTTTGTTTTGCTCTTTGTATTGCCTGTAAACACAAGCAACAGATATCTAGACAAATTCACAGAACAGTGTTTGACCTATTCACAAGGAAGTCATGAAAATTTCATTACCAAAAAAAAAGAAAGAAAAACTCTCTTTATGCCTTTACAAGTAATGCAAGAGACCTAAAATCTTATAACACAATATTTCCAATCAGATGCTGCTTTTAAGATATCACCTGCATATTACCTTTAACAGTAGTTAGACTAACTGTTGCCTAGATCAGTTTATATTATAATTTTGATTACTGATTTTCTGATGACCAGTAAAAATGAACATTTTCATGTATATGTTATAAATTTATATTTATGCTTCTAAGAGATGTCTGCTGAATTCCTTAGAATATATTTTGAATTCGGTACTTTGATTTCGAAGTTCACCTTTTTGAGCATCATATTTTATTATGGATGTTAACGATATATCAGATACAGAACATGTTAATGTTTTCTACCATCCATGAGTTGCCTTTCAATCCTGTTCTGGCTTTAATAGCTCTGAGAACCTTCTGTGGATCCACTGACTCCCATCTGTGAATACTTCCCACTGGATGTGCTTCGGAGTCTATCAGAAACAAACAAAAAATAAACAAAACAACAAAAATATGCTGCATACACTGACATCTTGAACTGTTCTCCCTATTTTGCCTACACTGATTTTATAGTTTTAAGGCTTAAGGTTTAAGTATTGGTTTGATTTTTCCTTATGTATGAGGAGAGAAAAATCTGCCCATATACCAAATCTGCAAAACCAATCATAACAATTATCTTGATAGTAATCAATAATGTCAAACTTGATATAAGGCCTAGTTAACAGGATGGAAAACATATGCAGCTCTTTAAATAAGTTCATTGGACTTAGGAAACTTATTAATGTAACTTTCTTATCTTCCTAATGTATTCTAATATCCAAAGATAAGCTTAACTCTCACCCCTCATCAAAGAAGCTGTGTAGACACTTTGTATCTGCAAACAAGTAACCTGAAAATTATTTAAATGAAACAAAAGTGTTCCTTTTTGCAGAAAACACCATATAGCAAGCCACAACTGTCCAAAATGCAGAAAACAACTGATCATGGGGTATGCAGCCTGAATTGATATGTCAACAACACAATCTCTTCAACCTAAAGCTCAGAGAATCTCATGGAAGAAGGAAAGAGAGATATGAGTGTCAGAGTGCCTTCTGGGAGATTGGTTTTCTAGATTTAAAAGGAAAGCTACACTCATAACAATACAACTGCCTATAGGTGTATATTACTGAGATGTAATAACATAAAGGGAATATTTTCCGCAGTATAACTTTTGACAGGAACTTATAATATTAGGTAAGCCATCTATCATGTATGTGATGTAGTGGTTCCTTTAACAAGCATAGGAAATGTATATTTAGAATAATGCTTGAAAAGCCTAAGACTTTTTTGCTGGAGTATCAAGAAAAACCGGAATTAGATGTGAATAAGACTAGAAGAGGAATGTATGGGGAATGAGAGAGGAAGAGTGGGACCAGGTGGAGATAAAGGAGAGGGTTACAGCTAGGATACATACTGAATAAATTACAATAAAACATAATAATAATAATAAAGAGCACAAGAAGGACTGAGTGTTTTGGGGAATTAAGTTATCTTTCAACCTCTCCTACCTGAGTTCAAGACAGTACAATTTTTCCAAAAATAACACCCTTTTACCACCATTGAACACAATTTGCTTAGCATAGACAATTTAGTTTATTACTTCTGTTTTATGCTTTACTTTCTGAAACTTCTACATTATCTCATCTTCACTTTGTATTTTAATGTTAGAGGAATCGCTTCTTTCCTTAAATTGCTTGATTCAATCTGTGTTATGTTAATCTTTGTCTTGTGTAGCTTTCTCCTCACTTTCATCCTTCTGAAAGTGTGAAGACTCCCTTTGAGTTTGTATTACTTAGGGGAATAGAGAGGCTGCTTTAATCTACTATGATTTTACTATGCATCAGCTAAACACTGTTTCCCATTTCACTATTTGTGTGTTCACTGCAAAAGATCTTTAAGCTCCCTTTCAGACGTACATTTTTACTAGATGTTTGACACAAAATTGTCAGTTTTCAAAATCTCTTAGCATTTTACATACCTTTCTAGGTACTGAGTTAGAATGAAAGATGTGAAGGCCCTCCCTTAATTTGAAGACATTTTACAAATAGCATTTCTGACATTGTGTAAATTTGTGTAATGGAGGAAGAAATCCAGAGGAGAAAAAAAAATGAATTAGCAGATATCTCAGACAGTCTAAATACACATATCATTTCTTGAGTTCACCATATTATATTTGTAGGATTCAAGGTCATTCTAAAACATGTACAGATATAATAATGATTAATTATATGAAATTCTGATAAAATTCCTAAAGTAAGACACAGTGGTATGTGAATACAATCTTCATATAATAAAATGATACTTGAAAACTATAATACAGTGATGCAAAATAAACAGAATGCAGCCATTCAAGTCCAGGCTGTAACAGAAAACCTAGGACTTGCAAATTCAATTTTTTTTTTTTTTTCACTGTGATGGTTGAAAAGAGACCTGTGAAGGTGCCAGCCTTTGCTGAGTTTGCTCTTGAATGCCTCATCCTATGGTGCAAGAAGTGAGGGTAAGAGAAGGGTAAAACAGACTCAGAGCTCCAAGGTTTTTAATAATAGGCATTAATTTATAAATGAGGGTAAAGCCCTCATGACCTAATGCTTTCTATTTGACCCCAAGGTCAGCACCATTGCCTTGGCCATTGAATTTCTGACACAAACTTTCAGGAGATACACTCACACCACCGCAGCTTGAAAGGAGGAGTCTGAGGACATAATTTTTCAAAGTACCTATTTTTTGTCTTACACTCTTCAATAGTCTTAGTTTAAATCTTGGAATGGATCTGCTTGTACTATTATTTTCCAAAATAATTTTGGTTAACACCATTTGGTTTATCCAGTTGAAAAATTTAGAGCAACATTTCTTTTTATTTTTCTTAATAACAGATTATTCTCTTTGTATCTCAGGTAAAGCCCCCTCTCTCATACCATACAAACCCAACCTTCACTCCCTCATCTCCTCCCATACCCCTCCCCAAGTCCACTGAGAGGGGAGGTCCTCCTCTCCTTCCATCTGACCTTAGCCTATCAGGTTTCTTCAGAACTAGCTGCATTGTTTTCCTCCATGGCCTGGCAAGGCTGCTCCCCCACCAGGCTGATGTGATCAAAGAGCCAGCCACTGAATTCATGTCAGAGACTGCCCCTGTTCCCCTTACTAGGATACACACCCATTTTTTAATTGGATTACTTGATTCTTTTGCTGTTTAACTTGAGAATATTTTATATTCTGGATATTAGCCCTCTGTCAGGCATAGGTTGGTAAAGAGCCTTTCCCACTTTGTAGGCTGTCGTTTTGTTCACACCACTGTGTCCTTTGCTTTACAGAAGCTTTTGAGTTTCATGAGGTCCCATTTATTTATTGTTGCTCTTAGAGCCTATGCTGTTGGTGTTCTGTTTGGGAAGTTGTCTCCTATGCCAATGAGTTCTAGGCTCTTCCCTACCTTTTCTTCTAACCGATTTTGTGTATCTGCTTTTATGTTGAGGTCTTTGATCACTTGGACTTTAGTTTTGTGCAGGGTGATAAATACGGTTCTATTTGTATTTTTCTACATGTAGACATCCACTTAGACCAGCACCATTTATTGAATGCTATCTTTTTTCCATTGTATGATTTTAGTTTCTTTGTCAAAATTCAAGTATCTGTAGGTGTGTGGGTTTAATTTTGGATCTTCTGTTCGAGTCCACTGATCCATGATTCTGTTCCTATGTCAGTACCATGAAGTTTTTACTACTAGTGCTCTGTAGCACAGCTTGAGATCAGGCATGGAGATACCGCCAGGTGATCTGTTGTTGTACAGGATTATTTCAGCAATTCTGAGTTTGTTGTTTTTCCATATGAACATGAGAATTGTTCTTTTAAGTTCTGTAAAGGAGTAGCCTTACCAGTCCACAGAGGAAGACAATGAAGCAAGTCCTGATGAGACCTGATAGACTAGGGTCAGATGTAAGGGGAGGAGGACCTCATCTATCATTGGACTGGGAGAGGGGCATAGGAAAAGAAGAGGGAGGGAGGGAGCGATTATAAGGGGATGGGAGAGGGTGCTACAGTTAGGATACAAAGTGAATAAATTGTAATTAATAAAAATAAAAGAAAAATTAAAGAAATAGATTGTGAACATGAAAAAAAAAAGGTTGTGTTGGTATTTTGTTGGGAATTGCATTGAACCTGTAGATTGTTTTTGGCAGGATGGCCATTTTCACTACGTTAATCCTACTTATCCATGAGCATCACAGATCCTTCCATCTTCTGATATCTTCTTCAATTTCTTTCTCAGAGACCTGAAGTTTTTTTCCAACAGGTCTTTCACTTGCTTGATTAGAGTCACACCAAGGTACTTTATGTTATTAGCGGCTATCTGAAGGTTGTAGTTTCCCTAATTTCTTTCTCAGCCCTTTGGTCTTTCATATACGGAGGACTATTAATTTTTTTTTTTCAATGCAGTTTATTCAGGAACATTGAACAATCCTCGGACCCCGGGGAAAGCCAGCCCACAGCTTAAATAGCCTCTGGGTAGCCAACCCAGGCGTGCCACGGGGGCAATGCAGATAGGTCCACATACAGGGAAGCAAGCCAGATCCTCGGCCTTAGCCAAATGTGGAGTTGTTCCTGACAGAGAGCACTCACCATCGGGAAGGTGGAAGGCGGAAACCAGCTCCATCTTTAAGGCATAGCATTCTGCAGCTCTCTACAGTTCCCCCTTTTTGTTTTAGACGCATCAGGCAAGAGTAGAGGTCTGATCTCTGATATTAGAAATAAATTGGGACTTTGTACAGATGTTCATTTAGGTGTCATCCACCCAAAGAGCATCAGACCCGTCCAATACCTTTTTCTCAGAGGCGGGACCTGGGGCATCAACCCGCATGCAATCAGACATGCTCTTCTCTGGGTCCAAAGCGGCTGACCCTGAGTGCAGTGCTTAGCCTCGCATCCTGAGCGTATCAATTTTTATGAGTTAATTTTGTATCAGCTACTTCACTGAAGATATTTATTCCTTCCTTCTTTCTTCTTTCATGAGCTGATATTTAGGTGTGAGTGCTTATAAAGAAAATAACATGTTGAATTTCACAAATAATGAAAGCAGAGTTATCCTCCATTTATCAGTGTTCCTTTACACACACACACACACACACACACACATACACATACACACACTGATATTTAAAATTTGCTGTGTACTGAGCCCACATGGATTTAAGGCTAGGTTCAACTCAGTATACTCTGTTTCTTTGTGGGTTCCTTCCCTTTCTAGAAGTCAAGCCAAATCACCCCTACACTCTGTCATGAAGGGTTAAATTATAAAATTCACCCAAATGAAACTTTATACTTTCTCATCCATCTTTCTACATTCAATGTAGTACTAACAGTGTGATGCTTGATGATCTATGTGCTTGTGATGGATGATATTTTTTTTCCTCCTTTCCACACAAGGAAACTTTCTTCATTAGGAAACTGTGAATGTGACAGACTTCCTGCTTGAGAACAATGCTGATCTTCTTCCTCAGTTCTGATTCTCTTGAGAAGAGTTCTACACATTCCAGACTTGCATTTTATCGGGTGCAATTTGAGATACTTATGGAATGCCCCTGAATTTTAGTATTGTTTCTCTAATACTTGCAGCTCACAAATACATTGTCATGTTAGCACATATTAACTCACTAGCTAATTTTTTAACTAAATTATTTTCTGTGCATTCATGACAACTCTTATAAGTAGTCCATTGACATTTACTTTTGTAATTATAAGCTTCAAATTATATAGACTGAGCAGAAAAAAAAAGTTAGGGTGTGACAGAATTTGAGGATATTGGGGCAAAGATCTGCAATTTAATGAGAATGGGTACTTGCTCCATATGTGTGATATGGTATGCTGATTTCACTGATAAGTATTTTATTCCATACACATATTTTGATGAAAGTTAATATTCATATATCATTGGCATTTTTTTCTGGACAATGCATGTAGTAACATGTCACAAATTACTTGAGCATTATGTTTTTGTCCACTTGTTTGAAATTTTGCCCATCTCTAATCAAGATGATGGTTTGGAAAAAGTAAAGAGAAATAATCAGGATAATTTTCTAGGACAGTTTGTTATTTAAAATTTTTATAAGGCAAAATTTAAAAAACACAAATTAATAAATCTGTACTAAGATCCACTTGTAAATATTAACAGATTGAGGTTTTTTTAGTCTCATTTTTATATTCAGTTGTCTTTTCAGGGAAAAAAAAACATTGACAGATGTATTACAAAACAAAATCAATCACTTTCATTTTTATGTGGATAGAAATGACTGATGAATATAAATGTACGGTTTATTTGGTTTAATTTTATAGAAATTCTAATTCTTACCTTCTGTTTAAAACATATATATTCAAGGGAGATGGAAGGAGAAACAATTTAACATACAAACTGCTAAAAATATGGCAATTATTTCTCTTTTTGGTTTTGTGAGTTAAAAAATAAACTTTTAAAATCTTTAATTTTTATATAAATATATAGAATAGATTGTTAATAATTTTTACCCCTTTTGATTAATATTCTTTATATCCTATAAATCAGTGTAAATATCGCATATTAGTCCAATTTATTAAAAATAATAATACCAATTATTTTTAATTAAATTATTGTTTTTTAATATTAGTTATAGTCTATTTTATCCCAGCTGTAGCCCCCTTCCTCATTCCCTCCCAATCCCACCTGCCCTTCCTCTTCTTTTCCCTACCCCTTTACAGGTCCACTGATAAGGGAGGACCTCCAATTATTAAAATGGTTTTATTTATTGATTCATGGATAAGTTGATATAATTCATATAGCCCTAAAAATTTACTATATTAAATTTAATGCCTGAGATTCATTTTTTTCGAAATATTGTTGTTTTTATAATTTTTAATTTTTTTATAATTTTTATTTTTATATGAATTACAGGTTATTTACTTTGTATTCCAGCCATAGCCCCTTCCCTCCCTCATCTCCTTCCTGCCCCTTTCCAAGTCCACTGATAGAGGAGGTCCTCCCTTCCTTCTGACCCTGGTTTATCAGGTATCTTCAGGACTGGCTGCAAAGTCCTTCTCTGTGGCCTAGCAGGGCCGCTCCTCTCTTGGGGGGGGGGGGTGTCAAAGAGCCAGCCATTGAGTTCATGTCTGAAATAGTCCCTGTTCCCCTTACTAGGGTGCCCACTTGGATACTAGGCTACCATGGGCTACATCCGAGCAGAGGTTCTAGGTTATATCTGTACATGGTGCTTGGTTGGAAAAACAGTCTCATAGAAGACCCTTGTGTCCTGATATATTTGGTCCTTGTATAACAATGCATTTTTTTTCAAGAAAAAAATATTTTTTAATATTTTTTAAAAAATACTTTTTAAATTTTAAAATAATCATTTTGTTGGGCAGTTCAGAGTCCAATTGGGTTACATAGTAATGTGAAGAGGGACTGCCTCTGACATACTCTGATTGGCCTGCTCTTTGATCACCTCCCTCTGGGGGGGGGGGAGCAGCCTTACCAGGCCACAGTAGAGGACAATACAGCCACTTTTGATGTGAACTGACAGACTAAGATCAGAAAGGAGAGGAGAACCTCCCCTATTAGTGGACTTGGGGAGTGGCATGCAAGCAGAGGGAGGAGGGAGGGTGGGATTGGGATGGGAGGAGGGAGGGGCTTATGGGGGGATGCAGAATGAATAAAGTGTAATTGATGAAAAATTAAAAAAAAAAAGTATACTAGGCAAATGGATGATTCATGGGTATGAATATCCAAATTTGTGTTCTCATAATCCACTAAAAAGACCTGGCATTGTTACCTGCTGGCCATATCACCATGGTTGGGCTTATAGCCATGTCTGATGGTTGGAGTCAGAGTAACTTGTATAGGCTATATATTTAACTGTTGGGTCATTAGGGAGTAATACTACTTGAGAAGGATGGGAGGCCTGACATATTGGAGTACATGTGGACTTATTGCAATGAGTGCCACTCTTGCTGTGAAGAGATACCATAACCTTTACAAATCTATTTTTCCAACCAAACATTTTTAATTTTAATTTTTATATTAATTACAATTTATTCATTTTGTATCCTATCTGTAGCCCCCTTCCTCAATCCCTCCCAATCTCACCTTCCTTCACTCATCTCCTCCCATGCTCTTCCCCAAGTCCACTAATAGGGGAGGTCCTCCTCCCCTTCCATCTGACCCTAGCCTTTCAGGCCTCATTACAACTGCCTGCATTGTCTTCCTCTGTGGCCTGGCAATGCGTTGAGGCCTAGCAAGTCCTGGCAAGAAAGAGAGGAAGCTAGAAAGCTGTCTCTGTGGTTAATAGTACTTCTGCCTCTTGCAGAGGAACCTGGCTCAGTTTCCAGCACCAACAAGGGAGTCCATAACCATCTATAGCTCCCATTCTAGATGATCCATGGCCTTCTTGTGAATTTCATTGGCTCCATACACCCATGTAACTTCACGGATATTCACTCTCGTAAACCAGATACCCCTACACATAAAATAATATAAATTTAAATTTGTCATTATACAAAATACAGCATTCTCAACAAGGAAAAGAATTTTTAAAAAGAAAGAAGTAGATTATTTGCCTACCAACTCATCATATTCACAGAAATATTTGGACAGTCTATCCCTATGTCATTTTCCAAATATTTTCTTTCTGTCTTCCTATCCTTTCTACACATGTATATTTTTAGAAAGATCAAATGAGTCTTGGCTCTAAGATGCCAGTGGTGATTTGAATAAGAAATAGTCCTGGACATTTGAACACTTGATCCCCAACAGAGGAATTGTTTGTAGAGATTTAAATGATAAAAACTTGCTGGAGGAAATACATTACTTCCTATAGAGATTAAAAGCCTCCATCTGCTTGTGGTTAATGCTCTCCATTTCTTCTTTGCTGTTCAGGATGTGAGCTCACAGCTTTCTGTTCTGGCCACTATATCATCCCCTGCAAAATAATAGAAAAGAATCCAGAAAAGTTGAAAAAGACATTGCCTGACAATATTAATAGCATAATAAAAAACTTATATTGACTGCAACTTACAGTTTTAAAAATAAAAACTAAGCTCTTAAATAGTAAAACTCCAACAATGATTACGAGGGATCTTCCATGTCTTCAAGTGTATTTATGTTGCAATATGCTGATTCCACAGCTAGAAAACAACAAATGAGAAAAAAGAACTTTGGAGAAAAGCACTCTTACTCAATAAAGATGATCCGCTGAACATAATTAAGCTAGGAAAAAATTCGGTAACTCCATGTATTTGAAGATCCTCTGAAATGACATTCCACATGTACTTTGGGATATACAACCCATCATTCTTTATGGGAATTCTCAGAGTTAAGTGAGGCATAACTGGAACAGAAATAATCTTTTGGATAAGATCAGGTCATGATCTGTAAGTATATGAGCAGAAATCACAGGCTGGTACAGAAATTATATGAAAAACAAAATTATTTAAAAAAATGTTTAGTCTGAAAGTCTGACCATAAAATAAAAGTTTCACACTATCATTCTAATAAAAGATGAATATATATATATATATATATATATATATAACTCAAGTCACTTTTATGGTTTCAGAGGAATTGTGTGGTAAAACATATATGGGATGCAGAGGAAAAGTCCAATAGCTGATAAGTTCTACCAGAAAAGAAATGGGAGGGTAGACTTAGAGAGCAAATGAGTACCATGAGAAGAAATGGCTGGTGAGGAAACAACGTTCCTTGGAGAGCCTAAAGTTCCAATCAGACACTAGTTTCATAAACTCATTGTCGACTTATTGTACTTTAAATAAAGATATATGCTAAATTTCTCTGTGGGTATTTCAGTGTCAGAGGAGTCAGATCCCCCCGTGCTGGAGCTGTAGCCACCATGAGTATGGGGAACTGAACCTGTCCCACACAATTATATCTTAATCCATTTCTGAGTAGATGTTACAATAAAAGTAATATTTTGGAGACTTCTTCTGTTTAAGACTAGTATGTGAGATTCTTAAAGCGTAGTGACTACCTAAACTCAACAATTGTAGACAATCTAATCTGTCTAGTATAATTTGATTTGTAAAACAAAATGTTCATTAATTTAATAAAATTAATTAGACCATATTAACTCATGAGTACTCCACCAAGCTTCCCTAGATTTGTTATTCTCTTTCCTCAGGAATTTTTATTTTTATTTTTTTAATTACGGACTGAGTTCATGCGGTGCCCACATGGTCCTGGTGGTATGGAGGCCTACAGGAGCGCTGTTGGTCTACCAGAGGCAACCATGTCAAATGCTTCTGGTTCTCCTGCCTTCAGAAGATGTTGGCTATAAATAGCCTCTCGGGTGGGTGGAGGCTAGTGAGCAGCTCTTCTTTCCATGATAGAATGTTGATTAGCTTGATCTTGTAAATCTGTTGATTAGCTTGATCTTGTAAATCTGTTGATTAGCCTGATCTTGTAAATCTGTTGTGTAGACAAATGTAGCTGCCCTCAGTTACTGAGTATAGCAGGCCTGTCACCTCAGAAAACACCTTTTCACTACAGACCTCCTACTCCTTCTCTCTACTCCCACGTCAGAAATTGTCCCTGAGTATATACCATGCATATCTCTCTGCTTCTGGGATACCTCACTCAGGATGATATTTTCTAGTTCTATCCATTTGCCTGCAAAGTTCATGATTTGCTGTTTTTAGGTGCTGAGTAGTATTCCATTTTGTAAATGTGCCACAATTTCTGTATCCATTTCTCAGTTGAGGGACATCTGGGTTGTTTCCAGCTTTTGCCTGTTACAAATAAAGCTGCTATGAACACGGTTGCGTAAATGTCCTTGTAAGGTTGATCATCTTTAGGATATATGCCCAGGAGTGGTATATCTGGGCCCTGTGGTAGCACTATTCCCGGTTTTCTGGGGAAGTCCCAGATTGATATCCAAAATGACTGTACAAGCTTACATTCCCACAAAATATATAAAATCTACAGATCTAAAGAAGCTAAGCAATAAGGAGAACACCAGGTAAGATGCATAATTCTCATTTGGAAGGGAAAACAGGATAGTCACCGGAAGCAGTAGAAGAAAGGGAAGAGGACTGGAGCCTACCACAGATGTCCTCTAAAAGACTCCAACCATCAGGGGATAGAAGCAGATGAAGAGAATCACAGCCAAACTTTGCAGAGAGCACAAGGAGTCTTATGGAATGACAGAGATATTAAAGGATCCGGAAGGGACAGAAGCCACACAAGAAGACCAACAGGCCCCCCCCCAAAAAAAAAACATAAAAAAATTTTACAAAAGCAGATTTCATGATTTCCTTATTTTTCATTGCTGAGTAACATTCCATTGTATAGATATACCATAATTTCTGTATCCATTCTTCAGTTGAGGGGCATCTGGGTTGTTTCCAGCTTCTGGGTATTGCAAATAAAGCTGCTACAAACATGGTTGAGCAAATGTCCTTATTATGTACTTGAGCCTCTTTTGCCTAGGGGTGGTATGGGTGGATCTTGAGGAAGCATTATTCCTAGTTGTCTGAGAATGCACCAGATTGATTTCCAGAGTGGTTATACAAGTTTACATTCCCACCAACAGTGGAGGAGTTTCCCCTTTCTCCACAACCTCTCCAGCATATGCTGTCACTTGAGTTTTTCGTCTTGGCCATTCTGATGGGTGTAAGGTGAAATCTCAGGGTCATTTTGATTTGCAATTCCCTGAAGGCTAATGAGGTTGAACATTTCTTTAAGTGTTTCTCTGCCACTCGATATTCCTCTATCGAGAATTCTCTGTTTAGCTCTCTTCCCCATTTTTTAATTGGATTACTTGGTTTGTTGCTTTTCAGCTTCTTTAGTTCTTTATATATACTGGATATTAGCCCTTTGTCAGATAGAGGGTTAGTGAAGATTCTTTCCCAATCTGTAGGCATTCGTTTGGTTTTGATGACGGTGTCCTTTGCTTTACAGAAGCTGTTCAGTTTCATGAGGTCCCATTTATTGATTGTTGCCCTTAAAGCCCGTGCTGCTGGTCTTCTGTTCAGGAAGTTGTCTCCTATACCAATGAGTTCTAGGGTCTTGCCCACTTTTTCTTCTAACTAATTTAATGTGTCTGGTTTTATGTTGAGGTCTTTGATCCACCTGGACTTTAGTTTTGTGCAGGGTGTTAAGTATGAATCTATTTGCATTTTCTACATGTAAACATCCAGTTAGACCAGCACCATTTGTTGAAGATGCTATCTTTTTTCCATTGTATGGTTTTGGCATCTTTGTCAAAAATCAAGTGTCCATAAGTGTACGGGTTTATTTCTGGGTTTTCTGTTCAGTTCCATTGATCCACCATTCTGTTTCTATGCCAGTACCATGCAGTTTTTGGCATCTGGAAAGGATCATCCTGAGTGAGCTGTCCCAGAAGCAGAAAGACACACACGGTATATACTCACTCATAAAATGTGAGATAAACCTACTAAAATCTGTACATCTAAAGAAACTAATCAAGATGGAGGGCCCTGACTAAAATGCTCAATCACCATCCTAAAAGGAAAAAAGGATGGGCATCAGAAGAAGAAGAAAACAGGAAACAAGTTAGGAACCTGCAACAGAGGGCCTCTGAAAGGCTCTGCCCTGCAAACTATCAAAGCAGACGCTGAGAATTATGGCTAACAGTTGGACAGAGTGCATGGAATCTTATGAAAGGAGAGGGAAATAGTAAGATGTGGAGAGGACAGGAACTCCACAAGAAGAGCAACAGAACCGGAAAACTTGAACACAGGGGTCTTTCCAGAGACTCATACTCCAACCAGGTACCATGCATGGAGACAACCTAGAACCCCTGCTCAGATGTAGCCCATGGCATTTCCATGTCCAAGTGGGTTACATAGTAATGGGAAGAGGGACCTCCTCTGACATAAACTGATTGGCCTGCTCTTTGATCACCTCCCCCTGAGGGGGGAGCAGGCTTACCAGTCCACAGAAGATGACAGTGCAGCCACTCCTGATGAGATCTGATAGACTAAGATCAGAAGGAAGGAAAAAGGGACCTTCCCTATCAGTGGACTTGGGGAGGGGCATGCATGAAGAAGGGAGAGAGAAGGTAGTATTAGAAGGGGAGGAGGGAGCGGCTTATGGGGGGGATACAAAGAGAATAAAGTGCAATTAATAAAAAAAATAAAATTAAAAAAAAAGCCAGGCCCAGAGGCAACTGCAGAGACTGATATATCTAACAAAGACCATTCACAGAGAGAACCTAGAACCCCTTCTCAGATGTAGCCCATTTACAGCTCAGGTTCTCTTTGTGTTCCTTAGTCAGGGGAGAAGAGACAGTCTCTGATACAAACTCAGTTGCTTGCTCCTTGATCACTTCTTTCTGGTGGAGCTGCCTAGACAGCCCACAGAGGAAGAAGATCCAGGCAGTCCTGATGAGACCTGTTAGGCTAGGGTCAGATAGTAAGAGAAAAAGATCTCCCCTATCAGTGGACCAGGGAAGAGGGATAGGGAAAGAAATAAAAGGATGGAGGGATCGGGAGGAGATGAGGGATGGGGTACAACTGGAGTACAAAATGAATAAATTTATAATAATAATAATAAATAATAATAATAATGAAAAAATTGTCCTTGATGTACTATTTCTGACTAAGTGCTCCATTGTCATTTAATCCTGATTGCCTAAAAGTAATGTAGCTGATGGAATTTTCTTAACAGTGGCACATTAGAGACAATACTTACTCACTAAACAGTTTAGTAACCTGAACATTATTTGTGATCCAAAGATGATAATTTTATTATGGTATTAGTCCTATTTAAAACAAGTTTATACAAAAAGTAAATATTGGATACATGTTGACTCTAAAACTCCATGATAACATTGATGAGTTTACATGTAAGATTTTGTGGAAATGTCTCCATTTAACATCGAGCAAAGTGTCTACATAATATATATGAAGCATATAGTGGACCACATGAAAGTAGGATACAGCCCAGAGAAAGAAGATCTGGCTTTTAGCTACAATCTGACCAACATGCTTCAAGTCATTTTGTGTTTTACAACAGTATCTAAATGCATTTGTCTATATTCTTTGCCATGTTGTCTTTTTGTACATTACTAAGTACATAATGTATACGTTAATAAGGTACAATTAAGCTTTAAGTTGAATTCCTGCTATAATTTTAGAAATGGATTTTGGTAAAGATCCATATATATAGGAAAGTGTAGGTATTAAAAATATCAGTTCTCAGAGGCTGGAGATGTAGCCTAGTGATCGTTTAACTTGTATGTGTGAGGCACTGGGAACTTGATTTGATACATATGTATGGGTATACTCATACATACATTATATATATATATTTGTGTGTGCATGTATATACCTGTATAAAATGTGTGTGCATATTTTTCATGAGCTATTTGTTTGGTAAAAATATCTTTCAATTATTTCTGTTTCCAAATACGCAATTACCAAATGAGCTTATATTAGTTAGAGAGTACATCTGACAGCATTGTTAACTCAGTCAGAGGAAAAATTTAATGTAATTGCTATTATTAAATAATTTTTTAAGATAATATATATGCATAGCTCACATAGAATATATTTGTTTAAATAAATAGCGTTTTAGACAATTACCTCATATGCTTTTAATTTTAGCACTAATAATAAATAACAATCAGTAGGAATGAAACACGTGGGCATTTTCTTCTAGACTTTATATATTAGGAATTTCTCACAGGCTTGATAATTCTAAGAAAATCAAATAATTCTTTAAAAAAATCTTGTAGAATACTAAAGAAAATATCCATTGGCACATGCACAGAAATGCATCCTACCAATTGTGCTGCTAAGCTTTATGGTCCTACCTTTCTAATGTGCACAAAACAGTTATGTAAACAATTTCACAACCTTCCTTACTATAGCACATGTTGCTTTTGGTTCTCTAGAATAATTAAGTGTATCATGAGCCCTAGTAATGTTTTAATATTTTGACCCTACTATTAAGACACTACAGCACATTATTTGCTTTTGTCAAGGTATCAGCTCTTTATTCTAACCAAGCAGCTGTAAACTGCATTTTTCTTCAGCTCACTTAGGTAGTAAGTTCCTAGGGAATTTGCAAACATGATCATTCTAAGCATGTATCCTGATGTAGCATGCTGTCTGAGCATAAACAAATCTTAAAATGACCCAATGAAAATGTCCATTCACATGTTGGGAATCCCAAGCCTTGGAAACTGTATTTTGCCACATTCTGTGTAAAAATATCATTAGAAGTGCATGTAAGTCCAGGATATTGAGTGGAGATAACGCATTGTTGGTCTTGATTTAATCACCTGTTTCATTAGAAATAGGTTCAATATCAGAGGCTTAAAACAGAGCTTATCATAATGAAAATAGACATTAGTTACCAAGATAATTTAACTAAAGAACCTGTTATAGCCTTACATTTTGTACTCTGAAAATCATTCTTAGTGGACAACTGGTCTCAAAAACTATTGAGATAGTTTGTACAATTCAAGTCATTGAAACTAGTGGTTGTTATAGAGATAGTCTAGACTTCCTGCTCAGATGTAGCCCATGGTAGCTCAACCTCCAAGTGGGTTCCCTAGTAAGGGGAGTAGGGCCTGTCTCTGACATGAACTCAGTGGATAGCTCTTGGATCACCTCCCCCTGGGGATGGAGTGCAGCCTAAACAGGAAGATTTCTTAAGGGAGCAAATTGGGCATTGCCTTCTGCAAGACATAAATACCTTACAAGAAAACATACACATCTTATGAAAGAAACATTTCAGAATTCACAGCAGAAACATAAGCAGTTAGCAATCATGAAATGTGAGTGTAAATGTTAGGAAGCATAATATGTTTTAAGGATTGAACATGGATGTAGACAGGTTTAGTTTTTGAGAAAAATAAGCATTCATAATGTTTACTAAATGAATTTATTGAAAACTGACACATACATTGACAAGCTAAGTATATATGATATGGTGATTCTCACATCAAAGAATAACTACAATTCTTTCTAGCTCTTCATAAGTCTTAGGAGAGAGTATCTTTGGTATTGAATTTTTGAATCAATAATCTAGTTTCAGTTCTGAAACCAAATCATCAATCTTCTATTTTGTGAAGGAATCCCTACTGCAATACACGTCAATTCTCCATCTAAGTATGAAATATGCCATGACTGCAACCACCTTAAGAAAATTAACATTTTTTTCTAACAAGAGAGTAATATTCGTTGTTGTATATATTTATTCCACCCATGCATATTCATCTGCCTTTTTCAATAAAAGACATTTTTATTCTTCATTTCTCCTAAACTGCAATTTTCTGGGAAGTAATAACATAAATCGGATGAAGACAGGATTATAAATTAATAATAAACCATTGCTAGGTTGAGCCACAAGTAAGAGACTGGAATAGAAAGAGTTTCATCTAAATTATTTTTTTTTTTCATTTCAAAGCAAAGCACCATGTCAGCTTCTGTTCATCAACAAGGGTTTTATAGATGTCTCTGGCTCCTCTAAGAAGTTTAACTACTATTATTTATCTTAATTTAAGACCAATCAGCTGATGTTGTATGCACAATTTAATATTCTTCTTTTAGGTATATGTTGTCAATACACAATTCTCTCCTCACAGGTTATAATATCTGGGCTTTTTTCTCCTAGATTTGTTCTACGGCAAAACTAATACTAGTAACATTTTCTTCAGCATACAATTGATGCTGCTTTGGTCTTCATGTAATAAAGTAAAACAATGATAAAGGATGAGGAGGAAGATGGAAGGAGAAAGGCAACAGACTGATGGGAGAACCCCTATCAAATGTCACCATTGGTAGAAATTAGGGGAGAGAAAACTGAAAGTTAGATAGAAATTAAAATGCTGCTACTTTTTTCTTTTTTTCTTTTTTTTTAATTTTTCATCAATTACACTTTATTCATTCTGCATCCCCCCATAAGCCCCTCCCTCCTCCCCTCCCAGTCCCACCCTCCCTCCTCCCTCTGCTTTCATGCTACTTCCCAAGTCCACTAATAGGGGAGGTTCTCCTCTCCTTTCTGATCTTAGTCTGTCAGTTCACATCAAAAGTGGCTGCATTGTCCTCTACTATGGCCTGGTAAGGCTGCTCCCCCCCAGAGGGAGGTGATCAAAGAGCAGGCCAATCAGATTATGTCAGAGGCAGTCCCTCTTCACATTACTATGTAACCCAATTGGACTCTGAACTGCCCTGGGCTACATCTGTGCAGGGGTTCTGGGTTATCTCCATGAATAGTCCTTGGTTGGAGTATGAGTCTCTTGGAAGTTCCCTGTGTTCAAATTTTCTTGTTCTGTTGCTCTCCTTGTGGAGACCCTGTCCTCTCCAGCTCTTACTATTTCCCAGTTCTTACCTAAAATTCCGTTCACCTGCCCAACAGTTGCCCATCAGGCTCAGCATCTGCTTTGATAGTCTGAAGGGCAGAGGCTTTCAGAGGCCCTCTGTGGTAGGTTCCTAGGTTGTTTCCTGTTTTCTTCTTCTTCTGATGTCCATCCTCTTTGCCTTTCCGGATGGGGATTGGACATTTTAGTTAGGGTCCTCTCTCTTGCTTAGTTTCTTTAGATGCACAGGTTTTAGTGGGTTTGTCCTATGTTGTATGTCTATATGAGTGAGTATATACCATGTGTGTCTTTTTGCTTCTGGGACAACTCACTCAGGATGATCCTTTCCAGATCCCACCATTTACCTGCAAATTTCATGATTTCCTTATTTTTCATTGCTGAGTAATATTCCATTGTGTAGATGTACCACAATTTCTGCATCCATTCTTCAGTTGAGGGGCATCTAGGTTGTTTCCAGCTTCTGGCTATTACAAATAAAGCTGCTACAAACATGGTTGAGCAAATGTCCTTTTTGTGTACTTGAGCCTCTTTTGGATATATGCCCAGTAGTGGTATGGCTGGATCTGGAGGAAGCGCTATTCCTAGTTGTCTGAGAAAGCGCCAGATTGATTTCCAGAGTGGTTGTACAAGTTTACATTCCCACCAGCAGTGGAGAAGGGTTCCCCTTTCTCCACAACCTCTCCAGCATGTGTTGTCACTTGAGTTTTTGATCTTGGCCATTCTCATGGTTGTAAGGTGAAAAAGCCTTTGACAAAATCCAACATCCATTCATGTTCAAAGTATTGGAGAGATCAGGGATACAAGGCACATATCTAAACATAGTAAAGGGGATATACAGCAAGCCTATAGCCAACATCAAACTGAACGGAGAGAAACTTAAAGCAATCCCACTAAATTTAGGGACAAGACAAGGCTGCCCACTCTCTCCATATCTCTTCAACATAGTGCTGGAAGTCCTTGCTAGAGCAATAAGACAGTTGAAGGAGATCAAGGGGATACAAATTGGAAAGGAAGAAGTCAAATTATCACTATTTGCAGATGATATGATAGTATACTTTTTTAATATATAAAAGTCACATACATTCATTCCAAGGCCAAAACCTGTTTTATTCTCTTCACCTCCTTAAAATTTCCATACATTCTTATTTAGCACACTCATGGCAAATACTTTCTTTTAGAAAATATAAGACAGATTGATACAATAATGCATCCTGTTAACATATCTACTTATGAATAATTAAGAATTTTTAGTCAATTTTGATAATGAATGAAGAACAAATTGCACAACTAGTTAATTTTCCAGCTAGCAACAATCCAGAATGTTAATTTTGTCTTATGCTTTTGTAGTGAACATATCACATGATGCATTTAATTACCTTAAAAGAATGATGATCAAGTGATTAATTTCATTATAGTTAATAAAATATGAACCTACTATGAATTTAAATAGCCACTTTGGAGGCTCTTTGTTTCAATAAAATATTAAAATATTTGTGTCTTGTGAAATACTATACCCATATAAATACATGTGATAGTTTGAAATCGCCAGTGTCACCTCATTTTAAAATTTATTTTACTCTAAATTACCCCCAAAGCCCCAAGTTTTTTTGCTATTATTGCAGTACGTTTATTTAGCTTTTGGAAAAGCTGAGATCTTACAAGATCTAGTACAGTTACCTTTATACAATCAGAATTTCAATATAAATATATTAATAAATAATAAGCCATCATACAATTCTTTGTTATACTTTTATTTTGTCTATCATAAAAAAATTACAACTGTTATCTTCTCTGTGCAGTAGAAAATGAAAACGGCTAGCTCATAAAATGCATCCTTTATTTTAATGTATTAGTGAATAGATGAATATATGTGTCTTCTTCAACTGTAAAGCAAAACACAAGCTTTCCTTGATGCTCAGTTTTTCTTTTATCTAGTTTGGCCAACCACCAATATTCCAAATATTAGCGCTAAATGAATAAGCATCTTGCCTGTAGAAAGTTTTTATACTAAAGAATCTCTGACTGATGCAGAGATGTCAAGCCTCACTGGGGCAGCCAAAATTTTCCAACTTCTTCCTCCTAAGATTCAGTTTTTTATTTGATGGGTCAAAGGCGGGACTGTGTTTTAGTAAACATTTTGTTACTGTGTAGAGACATGGTAATGAAGGCAACTCATATAAAGCAAAGCGCTAAGAAAGCTTGCTTACATTTTCAGAGTTAGTCCATAACCATCCTGGTAGGGAACACAGGCAGTGGTAAGCAGGTGTGGTCTGGAGAAGCAGCGGAGAGTTACATTCTGACTTGCAACCTTTTAAAACCTCACATCCCACCTTCAGTGACTCACTTCTCCCAACAAAGCCGCATGTATTACTACACAGCTTCTATTCCTTCTAATCTTTTCAAACAGTTGCACTTACTTGATGGCCACGTTCAAATATATGAGCCTATATGGATGTTTATTCCAATGACCACAGGCTGGCTTTTCTGTGTTTCTGATGACCTGGCATGGACGGCTGAAGCTACTTATTCTATGACCTGATATCTTTAGAGTGAATACTGTTTCAGGCCAGATGACATTCTCGTGTGGTAACCTTCATATGATTTTATTTGCCTATGAAATATAGTGGTGTGTGATTTGTGGCTGAAAACTTTAGCCTCACATAAAAAAAAATTACTAAAAAAAATTTTAAAAAACGAAAACAAAACAACAACAAAAAATTTTATTCAAAACAAAAATAAAATCAGTACACACACATGTGCACAATACCCAAATGCATGTTAGGATAGCATAATAAAAAAAAAAAACAGACAAACAAACAAAAAAAATTACAAGCAACTATGTAACACTTTATTTTGAAAACAATGTTTATAATGTCAAGTGAATAGTTATTTCATTGTTTGTGTTATTTCAAAAACTGGTGAAAATACTTAAAACAGAATTCCCCATTGCTTACATTCTAATGAAAAGAGAGAATCCATTTTTCTCTATCTTCCTTTTATATTTCCTCTCATTTTGATTCCTCTTATTTGGAGTAAAACCTTTTATGTCTTATGACAATAAGACATACCCTCTATGGGGTAGAGGAAGATTTTCATCCTGGAGTCTTAGAAATGATAACTTTACCTTCTCCTTGCTGGGGGTAGAATGGTAGAATCCATTGAAATTTTAGTCAAGACCCATGCACATTGCACTGTTTTTATCATCTACTTTTAGCAATGTTTTTAATGCAATCTGGAAAATAGTGTGTTTGAGTAAAAATCTTAGTGGAGAAGTATTCAAAGACACTCCCTTCGGTCTTTACTGAATTTTAATTTGAGGAAAAGAATCTGTGTATGAAGACTATATGAGGTTCTTAAGCAAAGTCACATTCAATGAATCCTCAGTCTTTGGCACTATTAAACAAGTTTTTGTTGTTGTTTCTTCCCAGTTATATGTTTGTTTTTTTTCCCCTTAGATTCTAGATGATGGTGATGATGATGATGATTTTACAGTTTATTCACTTTGTATCCCAATTGTAGCCCACTCCCTCATATCCTTCAGGTCGCACTTCCTCTCCTATTTCTCTCCCCTAATCCACTGATAGAGGAAGTCCTCCTCCCCTACTATCTGACCCTAGCCTAACAGTTCCCATCAGGATGGCCTGGATCCTCTTCCTCTGTGGGGTGGCTAGGTCATCCCACTTGGGAGAAGTGATCAAAGAGCAGGTAACTTAGTTCATGCTAGAAACTGTCTCTTCTCCCCTTACTAGGGAACCCACATTGAAATTGAGCTGTCTATGGGCTGCATCTGAGCAGGGGGTTTAGAATTTCTCTATGAATGCTCTTTTTTTGATGCATCATCAGTCTCTGCAGTCCCCCTCTCTGTATTGGTCAATGCTAAAATTCTGCAGTTTAACAGTTCTTTTTATTGTAAACTTCTCTCCAAACATACCTGTTTGCTTGTTGTTTTTATGGATTCATCCTATCCTTGTTTATTGAGAATATTTACTTGGAAAGTCACTGTAATTTAATTGGATCCTGAGAAAATTCTTCTGTATGGTTCCCATGTCCAAAAATATTACTGGATATTCCTTCTAAGCATCACCTACCCTATTAAGAAATACTGAAAATTTAAGAGAATAAAAATTTGTGTATTTCAGAAACTCTTATTTCTCTTTGTATCTTATACTGATAGAGCCAATTAGCATTGAGATTGTTAAAATATCACTAAAATTAGAGGGTAAAATGCACAAAGTATAAGAATTCCTTAAGCTCTACAGAATCCTAATAATCAAAAGATCATTCTATTCATAACACTGAAATAAAATTCTTAGCTATAATCATTTCTTACTGTATGTCTATGGAAGATGTTTAAAAGTTTGTTCAGGGATCTCGGAGGGTCAAGATGGCGCGCCCGGAGGACTCTCATTCTGAGCAGCAGCAGCAGCAGGATCAGCACAGTGACCAGTAATCAGAACTCGCCGCCATAAAACATAGTCATTGTGTTTCCCAGGTGAGAGGATACCCCACGGTGGGGGATTCAATCAGCTTTTAACTCACCCGACTAAACTGCAGAAAAGATCCCGGTTCAGCCAGACACTTGACTGCCGGCCGTCAGCCCCAGCCCCAGCCCAGAGCCACAAGCCAGTGTCTCTGGTCACGGTCCCAGACTGAACCCTGTGCACCACACTATCAGAGACTGGAATTTTCAGTCGAGAGATAACCCCAGGGTACAGGAAACGACTGGGACCGGCCTTAGGTCACCCAGACATCCCCTGGAAAAGACTAGGGTTCCATGGGCACCCCAGGAGCCAGTCCGGAGCCAGAGCCGGGGACCCAGGTTCCAGCACAGAGCCCTGCCTGCCTGCGAGCCTGACTCGCCACCTGAGATAGAACTGTGGGCACCAGGGCACCAGGCGAATGAGTTTCACTGTCCGGTGCAAACACACAGGGAGGGAAACGGTTGGTCTGATATCAAAGCACTCAACCGACACCCCCAGCCTGAAAAGGTCCCCGGAAAATTACCCAGCTTAGGGAGGCACCCAGGCTCCCAAAGGCCGCAAAGGCAGACACAGGCAGTTTCTGCACACCAGACAGCTGGCAGAGACTGAGCCGCCATCACTCAGCTGTGCTCCAGGCACAGGCAGTTTCTGCGGCCAGCCAGCTGGCAGACACTGAGCAGTGTGCACCAGGACAAAAAAAGACACTGGGAGTCCGTGTCTCAGGAGAATCCACAGGGAAGGAAGGAAACTGTACTGACTTAAATCACCCAATCCTTCCCTAGAAAATGTCTAGCAGACCAGTGGGGCCGAGGCGCCAGCACTCAGCTGTGCTCCAGACACAAGCACAAACAGTTGCTGCGCACCTGATGTCCAAGTGGGTCACAGCAGCTGATCATTAAATTTACAACAAGAAACCCAGAAACAGGGCAGCTGCCCTCAGGAATTCCCCGGGTGAGAGGAGAACCCTCTCGACTAACAAAGACCACAGTTACCACTCAGGTCTATATCCCTGAGGTGAGCAACTCCTGAAAAAACACCAGCCATCCAGGGACTATACCCAAAAAGCTGAGAAGACATTCTTCAGGAAAAACCAGCTGTCTGCAAAGGGGATTCTCTCCACCACAGGATCCCCAGGAACCACCAGAAAATAACCCCAAACACCTAAGATATCACAATGGGTAGAGGCCAGTGTAAAAGCTCAAGCAACAAAAGACAGAGCAATATGGCATCTCCAGAACCCAGTTACCCAGGGGCAAGTAGCCCTGGACACCCCAGCATAACTGAAATCCAAGAAGATGACCTAACAACTATACTCATGAAGATGATAACAGAGGAAACAAACAAGATACGTAAAGACATAGAGGAAGATAAACTCAAACAGAATATTGCCATCCATAAAGAAATAGAGGAAGCTGCAGCCAAACAGTTTAAGGCCTTTAGAAAGGAAATGCTTAAAGCACTGAATGAAATAAAAGAAACAGAGTTGAAGGAATTAAAAGAAAAACAGGAAAGTACAATCAGACAGGTGAAGGAAGTAAACAAAACAACTAAAGACCTGAAGATAGAATTGGAAAAATTAAAGAAAACACAAATGGAAGAAATAATGGAAAGAAAGAATCTAGGGAAGAAAACAGGAACTACAGAGATGAGCATAACCAACAGACTACAAGAGATGGAAGAAAGAATCTCAGGTGTAGAAGATACAATGGAAGAAATCGATGTATCTGTCAAAGAAAATGTTAAATCCAAAAAATTCCTGACACAGACCGTCCAAGAAATCCAAGACAATATGAAAAGACAAAACCTAAGAATAATAGGTATAGAGGGAAAAGAAGACTCCCTTCTCCAAGGTCCAGAAAATATTTTCAACAAAATCATTGAAGAAAATTTCTCCAAGCTAAAGGAGAGGCCAATTAGAATACATGAGGCCTACAGAACACCCAACAAATTTGACCAGAAAAGAAAATCCTCCCACCACATAATAATCAAAACAGTAAGTATACAGAACAAAGAAAAAATACTAAAAGCTGCAAGGGAAAAAGGCCAAGTAACATATAATGGGAAACCCATTAGAATCACACCTGATTTTTCAACAGAGACTATGAAAGCCAGAAGGGCCTGGACGGATATCATGCAGACCCTAAGAGAACACAGATGTTAGCCCAGGCTACTATACCCGGCAAAACTCTCAGTCCTCATAGATGGAGAAAACAAGATATTCAATGACAAAAACAAATTTCAACAATACCTACAAAAAAATCCAGCATTACAGAAGATACTAGAAGGGAAAATACAACCCAGGAAAACTAGCTACATTCAAGAAAACACAGGAAATAAATAACCTCACTTCAGTAAAACAAAAAGCAACCAAGCACACAACCTGATGACCACAGCCAACATCAAAATCAAGAGATCTAACAGCCACTGGTCATTAATCTCTCTCAACATCAATGGATTCAACTCTCCAATAAAAAGACACAGATTAACAGAATGGATACATAAACAAAACCCAGCAATATGTTGCATACAAGAAACATACCTAAGACACAAAGATAGACATTACCTGAGGGTAAAGAGTTGGAAGACAACTTTCCAAGCAAACAGACCCAAGAAGCAAGCAGGAGTAGCCATTCTAATATCTGATAAAATAGACTTTCAACCAAAATTAATAAAAAGAGATGGGGAAGGACACTTCATACTCATGAAGGGAAAATTCCACCAGGAAGACATCACAATCCTGAATATCTATGCCCCAAATACAAGGGCACCCACATTTGTGAAAGAAACATTGATAAAATTTAAAGCACATAATAGATCCCCACACATTAATAGTGGGAGACTTCAACACCCCACTCTCAACAAAGGACAGGTCAACAAAACAGAAATTAAACAAAGAAACAATGTCTCTGACAGAGATCATGAATCAAATGGACCTAACAGACATTTACAGAACTTTACATCCAAACACAAAAGAATTTACCTTCTTCTCAGCACCTCATGGAACCTTCTCCAAAACAGACCATATAGTGGGTCACAAAGCAAGCCTCAACAGATACAAGAAGATTGAAATAATCCCTTGTATCTTGTCTGATCACCATGGAATAAAGCTGGACCTCAACAATAACAGAAATAACAAAAAGCCTACACACACATGGAAACTGAACAACTTGTTACTAAATGACAGCTGGGTCAGGGAAGAAATAAAGAAAGAAATTAAAGTCTTTCTAGAAATCAATGAAAATGAAGACACAACATACCCAAACTTGTGGGACACAATGAAAGCAGTGCTAAGAGGAAAGTTCATAGCACTAAGTGCCTTCAAGAAGAAATTCGAGACAGCTCATTCAAGCACCTTAATGGCTCACTTAAAAACCCTAGAAAAACAAGAAGCAGACACACCAAGAAGGAGTAGATGGCTGGAAATAATCAAACTCAGGGCTGAAATCAATCAATTGGAAACAAATAAAACAATTCAAAGAATCAATGAAACCAAGAGCTGGTTCTTTGAGAAAATCAACAAGATTGACAAACCCTTAGCCAAGCTAACTAAAAGGCAGAGAGACACCACCCAAATCAACAAAATCAGAAATGAAAAGGGGGATATAACTACAGACACTGAGGAAATCCAAACAATCATTAGGACTTACTTCAAAAGTCTATATGCCACAAAATTTGAAAATCTAAATGAAATGAACAATTTTCTTGATCGATTTGACTTAACAAAGCTGAATCAGGACCAGGTAAATCAACTAAATAGACCTATATCCCCCAAAGAAATAGAAGCAGTCATCAAAAGTCTCCCATCCAAAAAAAGCCCAGGACCAGATGGCTTCAACGCAGAATTCTACCAGACCTCCAAAGAAGAGCTAACACCAATTCTCTTCAAACTATTCCACAAAATAGAAACAGAAGGAACATTACCAAACTCATTCTATGAAGCCACAGTCACCTTGGTACTTAAACATCACAAAGACTCAACAAAGAAAGAGAATTTCAGGCCAATCTCCCTTATGAACATTGATGCAAAAATACTTAATAAAATACTTGCAAACCGAATCCAAGAACACATCAAAGATATTATCCACTGTGACCAAGTAGGCTTCATCCCAGGTAGGCAGGGGTGGTTCAATATACGGAAATCCATCAATGTGATCCACCACATTAACAAACTGAAAGAAAAAAACCACATGATCATCTCCCTAGATGCTGAAAAAGCATTTGACAAAATCCAGCATCCATTCATGTTTAAAGTATTGGAGAGATCAGGGATACAAGGCACATATCTAAACATAGTAAAGGTGATATACAGCAAGCCTATAGCCAACATCAAACTGAACGGAGAGAAACTTAAAGCAATCCCACTAAAATCAAGGACAAGACAAGGCTGCCCACTCTCTCCATATCTCTTCAACATAGTGCTGGAAGTCCTTGCTAGAGCAATAAGACAGTTGAAGGAGATCAAGGTGATAAAAATTGGAAAGGAGGAAGTCAAATTATCACTATTTGCAGATGATATGATGGTATACATGAGTGACCCCAAAAACTCTACCGGGGTACTCCTACAGCTGATAAACACCTTCAGCAAAGTGGCCGGATACAAAATTAACTCAAAAAAAAATCAGTAGCCCCCCTGTATACAAAAGACAAAAGGGCTGAGAAAGAAATTAGGGAAACAACACCCTTCACAATAGCCACAAATGACATAAGGTACCTCGGAGTAACCCTAACCAAGGAAGTCAAAGACTTGTATGAAAAAAATTTCAAATCTCTGAAGAAAGAATTAGAAGAAGATATGATAAGATGGAAAGATCTCCCATGCTCATGGCTTGGCAAGATTAACATAGTAAAAATGGCCATCTTACCAAAAGCAATCTACAGATTCAATGCAATGCCCATCAAATTACCAACAAAATTCTTTACAGACCTGGAAAGAAAAATTCTCCACTTCATATGGAAAAGCAAGAAACTCAGAATTGCTAAAACAATCCTCTACAATAAAAGATCTTCTGGAGGTATCTCCATCCCTGATCTTAAGCTGTACTATAGAGCAACAGTTTTAAAAACTGCATTGTACTGGCATAGAAACAGAATGGTGGATCAATGGAACCGAACAGAGGACCCAGAAATAAACCCACACACTTATGGACACCCGATCTTTGACAAAGACGCCAAAATCATTCAATGGAAAAAAGATAGCATCTTCAATAAATGGTGCTGGTCCAACTGGATGTGTACATGTAGAAAAATGAAAATAGATCCATACTTATCACCCTGCACAAAACTGAAGTCCAAGTGTATCAAAGACCTCAACATAAAACCAGACACATTAAATCGGCTTGAAAAAAAAGTGGGAAATACCCTAGAACTCATTGGTACAAGAGAAAACTTCCTGAACAGAACACCAACAGCACAGGCTCTAAGAGCAACAATCAATAAATGGGACCTCATGAAACTGAAGAGCTTCTGTAAAGCAAAGGACACCGTCCTCAAAACAAAGTGACCACCTACAGATTGGGAAAGAATCTTCACCAACCCTTTATCTGATAGAAGACTCATATCCAGTATATATAAAGAACTAAAGAAGCTGAAAAGCAGCAAACCAAGTAATCCACTTAAAAAATGGGGAACAGAGCTAAACAGAGAATTCTCTGTAGAGGAATACCGATTGGCAGAGAAGCACTTAAAGAATTCCTCAATCTCACTAGCCATTAGGGAAATGCAAATCAAAACAATCCTGAGATTTCACCTTACACCCATGAGAATGGCCAAGATCAAAAACTCAAGTGACAACACATGCTGGAGAGGTTGTGGAGAAAGAGGAACCCTTCTCCACTGCTGGTGGGAATGTAAACTTGTACAAGCACTCTGGAAAACAATCTGATGCTTTCTCAGACAACTAGGAATAGTGCTTCCCCAAGATCCAGCCATACCACTCCTAGGCATATATCCAAAAGAGGCTCAAGTACACAAAAAGGACATTTGCTCAACCATGTTTGTAGCAGCTTTCTTTGTGATAGCCAGAAGCTGGAAACAACCCAGATGCCCCTCAACTGAAGAATGGATGCAGAAATTGTGGTACATCTACACAATGGAATATTACTCAGCAATGAAAAATAAGGAAATCATGAAATTTGCAGGTAAATGGTGGGATCTGGAAAGGATCATCCTGACTGAGTTGTCCCAGAAGCAAAAAGACACACATGGTATATACTCACTCATATAGACATACAACACAGGACAAACCCACTAAAACCTGTGCTTCTAAAGAAACTAAGCAAGAGAGAGGACCCTAACAAAAATGTCCAATCCCCATCCGGAAAGGCAAAGAGGATGGACATCAGAAGAAGAAGAAAACGGGAAACAACCTAGGAACCTACCACAGAGGGCCTCTGAAAGCCTCTGCCCTACAGACTATCAAAGCAGATGCTGAGCCTGATGGGCAACTGTTGGGCAGGTGAACGGAATTTTATGTAAGAACTGGGAAATAGTAAGAGCTGGAGAGGACAGGGTCTCCACAAGAGGAGCAACAGAACCAGAAAATTTGAACACAGGGAACTTCCCAGAGACTCATACTCCAACCAAGGACTATTCATAGAGATAACCCAGAACCCCTGCACAGATGTAGCCCAGGGTAGTTCAGAGTCCAATTGGGTTACATAGTAATGTGAAGAGGGACTGCCTTTGACATAATCTGATTGGCCTTCTCTTTGATCACCTCCCCCTGGGGGTGATCAGCCTTACCAGGCCATAGTAGAGGACAATGCAGCCACTTTTGATGTGAACTGATAGACTAAGATCAGAAAGGAGCCACAGGATTATCAACATGGATTGCTGCAGCCATGAATCATCTGAAGGAATGGGCGGGCATAGGAGTGTTAGCAGGCCTTCTGGTGTTGGTCTCCTTGGTTTGCCTGTGATATATATGCAAGATTAGAGTCTCACAACAGTGTGATGCAGCCATGATCATTCAGGCCTTTACAGCCATTGAAGCAGGACATTCTCCCCAAGCATGGTTGGATACCATAAAAAGCTAAAATGATATGCTCAAGATGCGAGGCTAAGCACTGCACTCAGGGTCAGCCGCTTTGGACCCAGAGAAGAGCATGTCTGATTGCATGCAGGTTGATGCCCCAGGTCCCGCCTCTGAGAAAAAGGTATTGGACGGGTCTGATGCTCTTTGGGTGGATGACACCTAAATGAACATCTGTACAAAGTCCCAATTTATTTCTAATATCAGAGATCAGACCTCTACTCTTGCCTGATGCGTCTAAAACAAAAAGGGGGAACTGTAGAGAGCTGCGGAATGCTATGCCTTAAAGATGGAGCTGGTTTCCGCCTTCCACCTTCCCGATGGTGAGTGCTCTCTGTCACGAACAACTCCACATTTGGCTAAGGCCGAGGATCTGGCTTCCTTCCATGTATGTGGACCTATCTGCATTGCCCCCGTGGCACGCCTGGGTTGGCTACCCAGAGGCTATATAAGCTGTGGGCTGGCTTTCCCCGGGGTCCGAGGATTGTTCAATGTTCCTGAATAAACTGCATTGAAAAAAAAAAAAAAAAAAAACAGATCAGAAAGGAGAGGAGAACCTCCCCTATCAGTGGACTTGGGGAGTGGCATGCATGCAGAGGGAGGAGGGAGGGTGGTATTGGGAGGGGAGAAGGGAGGGGCTTATGGGGGGATGCAGAATGAATAAAGTGTAATTGATGAAAAATAAAAAAAAATAAAATAAAATAAATTAAAAAAAATGTTTGTACAGACTCATTGTGTTATAAAGGGAATCTTCTCTTCAGTAGATTAAAGTCAAATGTATGCCCCAGGGGTAGTTTACAAGTGCATAGGTTCTATTAAGTTCTTTGTGAAATTAGCATATATGGGGTTATCAGTAAAGTACACTTTTATACATTCATTCATTCATTCATATATTTGAGGGTTATCATTACACTGATGTATCATTACACTACATATCATTACATTTTTTCCTTTATATATTTTGGAAGGAAGTGCTGTACACGCCACACCTCACACGCGGGATTCATATGATCACTATGTTGGAGTTGGTTCTCTCATTTCAGAGATCCAACTCAAGAACTTAGTCATGAGGCCTGACAACAGGCACTTTTACTGAACCATACCCCAAGCCTTGTAATTCTTTTTATGCTAAGAACTGTCAGCTAAGTGCTTGCATTTTTTTTTTTACAAGAAATGGGTTTTCCTGAGGTATACAGGAGGACACCCAGGGGTGGTGGTCTGTTGAATGTCCACTGAAGCAGTTCTAAGGTAAATGTTCTCAATTCCTGACACATTTTCATCTAGGGACCCATGGAGATTTTACTTAAATATATAATAATAAAAACTGTAATCAGACATGACTTGATGGCTGACCTGGCAAAGGTGTTTTCATCTAAGTCTGATGACTTGAACTGATCCTTGGCAGTTACATGAAGGAATGGACATAAATAATCTTTCATTGTGTCCTCTGATTTATAAACTAGCATTTGCATACAAGTACACACACCACCACAACAGATAAACAATAGATTAGATACACATATTTTAGTATATTTATCTTATCTTATAGGGCTATATAAAGACACACGATGTGTGTCTTTCTGCTTTTGGGATACCTTATTCAGGATGATCTTTTCTAAATCTCACCATTTGCCTGCAAATATCATGATTTCCTTGTTTTTAATTGCTGAGTAGTATTCCATTGTGTAAAAGTACCACAATTTCTGTATCCATTCCTCCATTGATGGACATCTGGGTTGTTTCCAGTTTCTGGCTATTATGAATAAAGTTGCTACAAACATCGTTGAACAAATGTCCTTGTTGTGTACTTGAGTTAAAGAAGATAAACAAGAAAGAGGACCTGAGGTAAGATGATCAATCCTCACCTAGAAAGACAAATGGGATGGACATTGGAAATAGGAGAAAACAAGTAACAGGACTGAAGCCTAATGCAGAGGGCCTCTGAAAGACTCTTCCTAGCAGCTTATCAAAGCAAATGCTGAGACTCATAACCAAACCTTGGGCTAGTGCAGGGAATCATATGATAAAAAGGAGAGTTAATATGACTGGGAGAGGACAGGAGCTCCATATATCACAGCATGGGGGTCCTCTATGAGACTGTTTCTTCAACCAAGGACCATGTGTGGATATAACCGAGAACCCCTGCTCAGGTTGTAGCCCATGTTAGCTCAGTACCCAAGTAGGTACCCTAGTAAGGGGAAGAGGGACTATTTCTGACATGAACTCAAGAACTAGCTCCTTTACATCTCCCCCCGCATCCTGGGAGGAACAGCCTTGCTAGGCCACAGAGGACATTGCAGCCAGTCCTGAAGATACCTGATAAGCTAGGGTCAGATGTAAGGGGAGGAGAACCTCCCCTAACAGTGGACTTGGAAAGGGGCAGGGAGGAGATGAGGGAGGGAGGATGGGATTGAGAGGGAATGAGGGAAGGGGATACAGCTGGGATACAAAGTAAATAAACTGTGATTAATATTAAAAAAATAAAAATTAAAAAATAGTTTTGATACATGATAAATAGGAAGACAGAAGACAGATAAATAGACAGATGATAGATAAATTACGATAGATAATGTACAAAAGATACAGGAATAAGTAACTAACATTCACACTTATTCAGACATGAATTTATTTAAAAACTGTGTATTTTAAAGAATGAATCTTGAATTCTAGTAATACACATACTTAAAGGCTAAAAGAAATACTTTTTGGAGAAAATACTTAAAGAAGAAAAAGATACATTTGGGTTATGATGGAAATTTAAATACTTTCTCGTATTTATCTCAGTCAAATCACTTTACCAAAGAGCACTGAAAATGGTCTGTTCAACTTTCTCAAAAAGTTTCAAAAAAAAGTAAATTTCTGTGTAGTTTAATAAATATGGACCCCTTCCATCAGAAAAGAATGAGATAAGAGTGTTTTCTGAGCATTTTGATGGTAAAGTGCCAAATTTTGCTTCTCTAAGCTCCCATCTTTACAACAGCAAAGTAAATCTTTCATATGTCTCTACAAAGCAAATTGGACACAACTTGATCATCCCCCAGTTGAAATCCTGACCTATATGGAAAATCCTGAGAAATTGTTTTTGTTACCATCTGTAACTATATCACCACCACATAAACAAACAATAAAACCTGTTATTTTTTCAAAGTTGATGTTAAAAAAACATTTATCACATCTTGAAAGTGAGTAGATGTGAATAGTAACAACAGCAATAGGAAAATGCCTACTAATCAGTAGCACTGTAATTACTCTCTATTCAATTCATCTTTAAAAAGTAATTGCAGGATGCAGAATTTGCATTTAAAAATCATATTAGTGTTTGGAAATACCCTTATAATCTATTGGGTTGTTTCAATAGCCATGACAAGGATGATGATATATAAATGATTCAGAGGTCAACCTCAGATAAATTTGGAAAATATAATAAAAATCAAACAAATTTAGAAAGTATGAATAAGTCATATATAATTTACTCAGAAGTAGTTTTAGAATGCCATATTTTATATGAAATGCAAAAAAATGAGAGTAAGACAAAGATTTTCAAAGATCAATGCCCTTTTGAATACGTACAAAGGTATCAGAAATAAAAATTACTGAATTCTTCAAACTGATTTCATTTCATTCTAACCACATTTTCCAGATGCAACTCAAGAAAAGAAATAAAATTTGGAGTCTGGGATACACGGGTACACAGGGGTAAAATAAAATCAGTCACAGAACAAGCGAAATATATTGAAGTTTTCCCTGGAGGAACTAAATACTCTTACCTTGGGAGAAACCCAGAGGCTCTAAAGAAATGTTACATAACACAATATCCACACAAGGACAAGAACGGATGATTGATGAAGCCGGAGGGACACACCAAGCACAGTGAAACACAAACATATGGGCAGGTGGGAAATAGTCATGAATATCAAAAGAGACGAGGGCAGATGAGAAAACGGTTTTATTGTGCAGCACCTGTTCTAATTTAATGAAAATCCACTACAAGGTTGTTTCAAATTACGGCAAAGTATTTAAAATCACAACCAAGTAGCCATGTAGGAAAAAAAAACTATATTAAAAAGTGAAAAATCTAAATTTTTGGCTTCAGGTTTGACTTTAAACTCACTTCTGTATAAATGTGTATAATTAGAGGGGCAAATAGAGACACCTATAGAACAAGATTTTGTTCACTACAAATTTTGTGTTATATATCCTTAGTCGAATAGAAACATCACTCCATTCCTGTGATGTAGAAGTTTCTGAATTTTGAGCAGTATTTCAACCAGGTTAGGGTGATATCAGCAAATAGACAAAGATGAAATTATACTTTGATTTTAAGTCCATAAGTTAATAACATTAAAACTTAATTTAATGTTATACAAATATTTTGGCTAGGCAATAATAAAAGTGAGTTGAAAAACTATAACTAGGAGTTTAATAGCTGTTTTTTCCTTTATAGTTTTGCAATCTATGGTGTCAATTATCAAAGTTACCTGTAGTCTACAAATTTAAGTAGATATTATTGTCTTGAATCTTGGCTGTAATATCAGAACTTCAGAAGCTGAAAAAGGCAGTTTGCATGTTTGAATTCTGCCTGTGTTATTCAGTGATTGCTCTGCCAGCTTCAGTCATGAGTCAAGACGTTCTCACAAAAATAATAATTTTCAAATACAATACTAAAATAAAACAAAATTTACATATATATGCATACATGAATACATAACAGAAAATTCCAGAGAAACAACCTCTTTTTTTTACTCTTTTGAAAAGATTTATTTACTTTTACTTTATGTATATTAATGTATATATTTACATATGTATATTTTTTATTAATTACACTTTATTCACTTTGTATCCCCCATAAGCCCCTCCCTCCTCCCCTCCTCCAGCCCCACCTTCCCTCCCACTTCTTCACACATGCCCCTCCCCAAGTCCACTGATAGCAGAGGTCCTCCTTTCCTTCCTTCTGATCTTAGTCTCTCAGATCACATTAGGAGTGGCTGCATTGTCATCTTCTGTGGCCTGATAAGGCTGCTCCCCACTCAGAGGGAGGTGATCAAGGAACAGGCCTATCAGATTATGTCACAGGCAGTCCCTCTTCCCATTACTATGTAACCCACTTGGACACTGAACTGCCATGGGCTACATCTGAACAGGGGTTTAGGTTATATCCACGCCTGGTACTTGGTTGGAGTACTAGTCTCTGGGAAGACCCCTGTGTTCAAATTTTCTGATTCTGTTGCTCTTCTTGTGGAGTTCTTGTCCTCCCCAGATCTTACTATTTCCATCTTTTTTCATAAGATTCCATGCACTCTGCCCAACAGTTGGCCATAAGTCTCAGCATCTGCTATGATAGTCTGCAGAGCAGAGCTTTTAAGAAGCCCTCTGTGGCAGGTTCCTAGGTTGTTTCCTGTTTTCTTCTTCTTCTGATGTCCATCCTTTTTGCCTTTAGGGATGGGGATTGAGCATTTTAGTCAGAGTCCTCTCTCTTGATTAGTTTCTTTAGATGTAGAGATTTTGGTAGGTTTATCCTATATTATATGTTTATATGAGTGAATATATACCATGTGTGTCTTTCTGCTTCTGGGACAGCTCACTCACGATGATCCTTTCCAGGTCCCACCATCTCTTTAAAGGAATTAGAAGACAGGATACTACCCTTATTATATGAACTCACTTTTATGAAAATCTGACTTTTTTAAAGTTAAGCATGTATGTGTTATTTTTTTCTCTTTGTTATGACCAAAGCATACGACAGAAAGAATTTCAGCATTAAGAGGTTTATTTTCTCTCAGATTTCAACACTTTTAATTTGTCTGGGCAAGAAAATCATGGGAAGCAATTGGTATAAAATTGTCCCTGTTGTGGTATATAGAAAACACAGAGGTAGACCAATACCAGATATGAGTTAAACCCTTAGAAGTAAAGGCATAATTCATCACACTTCCTTTTAATTTTAATGTGTTCTTTTAAATATATATATATATATTCACTTTACAGTCCAATCTTAGCCTCATTCCTCTTCTTCTCCTAGTCTCACCCTCTTTCCTTCTTCCCTGTATCACAGCTCTCCCACTTATCCATCCCAGCACATTAAGACACATCAATATGTATCAGGACTGAGCACATCCTCTACCACTGTGGGCCTGCATGGCAGCCCTGAGATTGGGAAGTAACCGAAAGGCATATAAGAGAGTCCTCGTCAGAAATAGCTCCTGCTCTCCATACCAGGGAACTCATGAAGAAGACCAAGCTGTCCATCAGATACATATATGTAGAAGGTGCAGTCCATATTTGGTCCTTGGTTTGTGTCCACAAGACCCCTGGGCCAAGTTAGTTGGCTCTATCTTCTTGTAGAGCAATCAGTCAACTGAAGGAGATCAAGGGGATTCCAATTGAAAAGGAAGAAGTCAAAGTATCACTTTTTGCAGAAGGTATGATAGTACATATAAGTGATACCAAAAGTTCTTTCAGGAAACTCCTATACCTTGTAAACTCTGACAGCTAAGTGGCTGGATATAAAATCACCCCCCCATCAGTAGCCCTCCTATACAGAAGCAATAAAAGGACTGAGAAAAAAGAATAAGGAAAGCCATACCCTTCACAGTAGCCACAAATAATATAAAGTATCTTGGTATAAGTTTAAACAAGCAAGTGAAAGCAAGAAAGAGCTCAAAGAGGGGGAACAGGATAGTGGAGGGAAATCACCGTAGCAGAGACCCCTACTAGAGGGGAACTTGGAGTGTGAAGAGGACACCTTCAAAACAGATTGGACTCCCAGTAGAAAAAGGGGAACAGCAATTCACCCTCAGAAAATTTGACCCAAAATATACACTGCCTATGAGACGTGCAGAGATAAAGATAGAGCAGAGATTGAAGGAATGTCCAAACCAAGGCTGGCCCAACCTCAGACCTTGGGAGAGAGTCAACACTGACACTGTTAATGACACTGCTCTGCTTGTAGATGGGTACTTAGCATAGCTGTCTTCTGAGAGACCCCACCCAGCAAGGGATTGAACAGGCGCTGAGACTCACAGTCAAACATTGGTGGGAGCACAGGGGACCTTGTGGAACAGTGGGAGGGGGATAGAAGAAACTGGAGGAAAGAGGTGTTCCACAGGCCAAACTGTTTAGAGGCTCCACATCCCTGTACATAACGCCATGAGTTGGGAACAACCATTTGACCCATGAGCCTTTGAGGAACATTTCAAATGCAAACAAGAACGGGCTGTTCAAGGAGAAACATAGTATTTGGGGTTGGATCCTTACCGTAGTTTCAAGTACCTATTAGATCTTGGAATTTAATTCTCTTGAGTCTAGACAGCCCACCTCCTATGCCCTCATTAATTGAGAGATACCTTTAAATACCACTGAAAATCATTAAATACATTAGAGAATGGTCACTTGTAATCTATATTTGTAGAGATTATAATTTAATAAAAAACATTTTCCTTTTTTATCCTCCAAAATGCTCCAATACACCCCTCCCAGCTTTTCTTCAAATTAATGGGTTCTTCTTTTTCCCACTACTTGCTCTTACATGTTTGTAAGTATATGTTTATAAATATAATCCTAAACATAACCTGTTCAATTCACTTGCTATTACTTGTACTTATGTTTCCAGGACTGACCTTATGTCACAAGATTATGAATTAGAGCATACTTCCCTAGTAGGGAAGACCCTTCCTGATCCCAGCTCTTCCCAGTTGCCTACAGCTCTTTGTGTAGAGTTGGGGTTTTGGGGGTATTTTTTATGTTCTCTTTTCCTCATAATTTAATATATTATTGAACTACCATAACCAATTGGTTTCCCATAGTAAGGGGAACAGGGACTATTTATGACAGGAACTCAATGGCTGGCTCTTTGACCTTCCCTCCACCCCCCAAGCTAGGAGCAGTCCTGCTAGGTCAGAGAGGAGGACTTTGCAGCCAGTCCTGAAGATACCTGATAAAACAGGGTCAGATGAAATGGGAGGAGGTCCTCCCCAAACCGTGGACTTGGAAAGGGGCAGAGAGAAGCTGAGGGAGGGAGGGTGGGATTGGGAGGAAATAAGGGAGCAGGATACAGCTGGGATACAGAGTTAATAAAATGTAACTAATAATAATAAACAATAAAAAAAGAATTTAATATAATATTTTTGTTTGTTGTTCAAAAATAACTTGTTTAGGTGGGTAGGGAGGAAGAGAGTCTCTCTAAGGTCTTGGGAAACTGAAAGAATGTGATCAAACTATATTAAAATTTAAAAATAAAATCATTATAGTAAATAAAGGAAATATTTTAAAAAGAAAAAAATGACCAAAAATCGACAAAAATTAAATTTGTAAAGCTGATGTTTCACACATCATAAAATAGTAAGGAAAAGCTGGAATGCAGTATCCTATAGATATATGTCCTTTAGCATGGTTATTTATATAATTAGCTATCAAAATGAAATATGTAAATATAATTTCATTTTAATTTTATTCATTCTTAAACATTTCATGTTTCTTAAGACATAGAAATAGTTCTTATAATTTAATGATATTTTCAATTATATTTTTAAAACAGATTGAGCAATAGGATAATGTTAGCAATGATTTATAAATTCCTTCCAGTCAGCGATAGAAGAGAGGAAACAGGACTTGAGCCTACCACAGATGGCCTCTAACAGATTCCAACCATCAGGGGATTGAAGCAGATGCAGAGACTCACAGCCAAGCTTTGGACAAAGCACATGGGGTCTTATGGAAGAAGGGGCAGATAGAAGAACCCAGAGGGAACAGGAGGACTTCTCCTATCAATGGAGTAAGAAACAGGTAAAGGGGAAGGAGAGGGAGGAAAGGCTGGACGGGGAGGAGATGAGGGAGGGGCTACAACTGGGATACAAAGCGAATAAATTGTAAATAATAATAATAATAATACTTTTTAAAATAGTAATAATAAATGTAAAAACATTGCTTTCATTTAACAACCATAGCAATGCATTTTTTTATTCTTAGTTTTACTTCTATAATTCTATCAAAAATTGTAGAAAGGTCATGGATGTTACATTCCTTCCAAAATCTTAAACACACACAATCATGCATGTGTGTGCACATATAAACACACTGTGAATATGTAGTAGAATGTTAGCTTAGATAGTGTTATTTGGCTTAGCAGAAGAACAGGTGGGTTATTTTTAAGAATTATAGAAGCTTTCTTTTCCAGGTGGCTTCTGTTACCTTCACCAAGACAAATCTCAAGACACAATAAATTTATCATTTAATTTTTCCACAATTAAACAGGATGTGATGGATAGGAGCCCCACAAGGACCCAATATATCTGGGCACAGGGTATTTTCTGAAACTGTTTCTCCAACCAAGGACCATGTATGGATATAACCTTGAACCTTTACTTGGACGAAGCTCGTGGTAGCTCAATAACCAATTGGTAAGGGAAACAGGGACTATCTGTGACAGGAACTCAATGGCAGGCTCTTTGACCTCCCCACCCCCCAAGGGAGGAGCAGTCCTGCTAGGCCAGAGAGGAGGACTTTGTAGCCAACCCTGAAGATACCTGATAAAACAGGGCCAGACAAAAGGGGAGGAGATCCCCCCCATCAGTGGACTTGGAAAGGGGCAGGGAGAAGCTGAGGGAGGGAAGGTGGGATTGGGAGGGAATAAGGGAGCAGGATACAGCCAGGATGCAGAGTTAATAAAATGTAACTAATAATAATAAACAATAAAAAAACAGGATGTGATTATTAGGCATCTCCTTTACTTGAAAAGTTACCTGTAGTTCATATGTCAGTACAAGGTATACAGTGATGTAAGTTTGAAGAAAAAAAAAGTCTTATTAACTTTTGTTTTTAGTTACTACTTAAAATTTATGTTACATGTAGAACTTAACCATATATATCTTATTTTATATCTGAATATGTGGCATCATGGTGGGTAACTATAAGTAGTACATCAGAATATATTTCAGTTTCTTACTGACATTAGTTTTGAAAATGGTACCTGTCAAATCCCACATAGCAGATTATAGTGGAAAACCATGTCTTCTCTGGACCGCAGGAAGACTCCAAAGAACACTGGTGACAACAGTACTGGATAGAAATTCAGTGTAAAATAACTGTAGAAGACAGTGCAGATATAATGATTGCTTACTTCAGAACAAGTTATCCATCCAGAGAGGATAACTAGGGTCCTGTAAGACACCAATTAAATTTATTTGGAATCTCAAAGTAATGAGACTGAATCAGGCAGTTCTGCTGGTCACAAAAACAGCCTAATAAGAGACAATTGTAAACAATAGCAATCTTTTAGTTGCCAATTTCCTGAGGAGTTCAGCTCATTGAAAGGACGTGGATTTCCACCATAGGAAAATCCATAGTAAAACCAAAAGGAGGAAAAGGAGACTGACAAGTTCAGAGCCGACGGATTTGCATAAGAATCTGTGTACTTTGTGGAAACTGTAAATCAAACACACAAGAGAAGCTTACACAGATGAGGACTTGAAGTTTAACCAAGCAGATGGTCTGATGCTAACACCCAAAATGTACTTGGCTGTTCCCTGGAGCCAAAATTGAATAAGCCAAAAAATGGATTATAAAAATCAGCAAAATAAATGAGACAAAGGGAGAAAGATAAGAATGAGGTCAGAGCACAGCCAATGCTCTTTCTCCTCTGAGGGAGCTAGGGAGGCCATTCAAACACTTCTGAACTAACACAAAACTAGAGCAAATATTACATTAGTACTGTTTAGTTGTGCACTTGTACTGTCTGTGCCATTATTTTTGTTCAGCATGTAAATGTTCTAGGTGTTGAACTGCACAGATTCTTCACTTAGTTCTCAGTGTTGCATATTCTGTTTTTGGCTTCTCTGAAACCGAGAAATGAAAGCAGGCAGTCAATACTCAAAATGGCTGCTACAATCTACATTTCTAACAATTCTAACTCAAGGATAAGATAACACTGCTGGGTTTTACTATGGATTGAATGCATATGTGGAAATCCTAAAGCCTTACTTAAGATGTGAGCTTAATTGAAGATGTAATCATGATAGAACTAAGTTTAAATGGAATCATTAGAATGGACATCGAAAAATGTTATTAGCATACTAATGAAAACATGACATTGGTGACACTGGGAACACATACAAACATTCATGTAACAGAATTGATGTTTTTAAACTAAGGAACATCACCAGCATAGCACCAGAAATGAACAAAGGGGCAAGAACACAAGCTGCTCATGCAGAAGATCCCAGATCAGTTCCCATCCCCCACATGACTATTCACAATCACATGAAACTATTTCAAGGGTATGTGATGCCCTCAGTAGGTCACAGCAGGCACTTGGTATACATATGATACACATACATAGAATTCCGACAGAACACATACACACACAGATTATGAGAAAATTATTATTTTATATGAAATATATTTGATAGAAATAACTGTAGGCTTACATATATTTATATTTTTAACCAAACCTACTTTATTTAAGGTTCTTAAGCAACTTTACCTCCCTTCCAATGCCCCTGCAATCATAGGAAGGAGAGTAATAGGGAAAGGGGCTGTAGAAAACTTTATTCTACTTCTTGCTCATCAGGGTCGATGGGCTGTTTATAGGATTACCAGACTCAGTTGTCAAGATACCAGCAGTCCAGTCCAGTGGCCAACACAAAGTCAGTGAAAGCCACAAGACCAAGTTGGATTGCCCAGAGAAGCTGCCTGGAACATTTCTCTCTGTGAAGTCAAGTGTTGAAGTACAAAGATCAGTTCAGCAAAGTGGATCCAAAAGCAACATCTCCTGTGTCCGGCCTCTGTATGTGTCCTTTCCTCAGAGTCTACCCATACATGTTCTCATATGGCCAAAGTCATGCCCCTCGAACGTGAGCAGTCACAGCAAACATCATATGCCCTCACACAAGCCAACCTGAGCAAAATATCACTTGCCCAGCAAGCAGGTACCGATCAAATGAAAATACTGAGTCTTCAAAGAAACTAGTAATTTCCAATTCAAATAACCCTGTCATCCTGGACTACAAACCATAAAATCTACAAAGTTCTCTTGTTTTCAGGCCACCTCTTACAGTACATTGTATAAATCATTCCTAAACAACTGACTTATTTATTACTCCACATACACAATTTAGTTTGCAATCATGTCTGTTTTATGTTCTTTGTAACTCTCAGTCCTATCCAACCAGTGAGAATGCCACTTACAAGAGAAAAGTCGTTTTGATTTCCATTTCCCTAATGGCTAATGACATTGAGCATTTCTTTAAGTGTTTCTCTGCCATTCGATATTCCTCTCTGGAGAATTCTCTGTTTAGCTGAGTTCCCCATTTTTAATTGGATTACTTGGTTTGCTGCTTTTCACCTTCTTTAGTTCTTTATATATACTGGATATTAGCTCTCTGTCAGATAAAGGGTTGGTGAATATTCTTTCCCAATCTGTAGGCAGTCATTTTGTTTTGATGACAGCTCAACATCATTAGCCATTAGGGAAATGAAAATCAAAACAACCCTGAGATTTCACCCATCAAAAAGGCCAAGATGAAAAACTCAAGTGACAACACATACTGGAGAGGTTGTGGAGAAAGGGGAACCCTCCTCCACTGCTGGTGGGAATGTAAACTTGTACAAGCACTCTGGAAAACAATCTGGGGCTTTCTCAGACAACTAGGAATAGCGCTTCCTTGAGATCCAGCTATACCACTCCTAGGCATATATCCAAAAGCAGCTCAAGTACACAATAAGGACATTTGCTCAACCATGTTTGTAGCAGCTTTATGTGCAATAGCCAGAAGCTGGAAACAGCCCAGTTGCCCCTCAACTGAAGAATGGATGCAGAATTTGTGGTACATCTACACAATGGAGTATTACTCAGCAATGAAAAATAAGGAAATCATGAAATTTGCAGGTAAATGGTAGGACCTGGAAAGGATCATCCTGCGTGAGCTGTCCCAGAAACAGAAAGACACACATGGTATATACTCACTCATATAGACATATAAATAGGATAAACCTACTAAAATCTGTACACCTAAAGAAACTAATCAAGAGGGAGGGCCCTGACTATGATGCTCAATCCCCATCCTGAAATGCAAAGAGGATGGACATCAGAAGAAGAAGAAAACAGGAAAGAAACTAGGAACCTGCCACAGAGGGCCTCTGAAAGGCTCTGCCCTGCAGACTATCAAAGCAGACGCTGAGACTTATGGCCAACTGTTGGGCAGAGTGCATGGAATCTTATGTAAGAAGTGGGAAACAGTGAGATCTGGAGAGGACAGGAACTCCACAAGGAGAGCTACAGAACCAAAATTTTGAACACAGGGGTCTTCCCAGAGACTCGTACTCCAACCAAGTACCAGGCATGGAGATAACCTAGAACCCCTGCTCAGATGTAGTCCATGGCAGTTAGTGTCCAAGTGGGTTACATAGTAATGGGAAGAGGGACTGCCTCTGACATAATCTGATTGGCCTACTCTTTGATCACCTCCCCCTGAGGGAGGTGGCAGCCTTACCAGGCCCCAGAAGATAACAATGCTGCCACTTCTGATAAAATCTGATAGACTAAGATCAGAAGGAAGGAGAGGACCTCCCCTATCAGTGGACTTAGGGAGAGGCATGCGTGAACAAGGGGAGGGAGGGTGGGATCTGGAGGGGAGGAGAGAGGGATTTATGGGGGGATAGAAAGTGAATAAAGTGTAATTAATAAAAGTTAAAAAAATAGAATAGTGTAGAGAGTAAAGGAGAATTTTGCTTTGACTGGTGTTTTCTACACACCTGCATGCTAGTGATTAATTTCATAAAATGCATTGCAAAGAAAAAATCAGAATCACATTGCATTTATTTAACTAGTCTTTCCACATAACTTTACTCAAATAAGTCCATCAGTGGTAACCCATCCAAACAATAAATGAACCCCAGTACAATGTAAAACTCTGGTGGTTTCATAAGCAGTCGGTTTAGTCTATGTTTGGGAGATAAATGAACTTTAATTTTAACATTAACACATGAAAATTACATACAAAAATAGAATAGTTGTTACTTTTGCAACTGTTCCAAAAAGATTAATGGATTTAGTTTTCATAAGTTACTCTTATTTCTGTTTTGTATTTTTATCTGTCTTACATATTGATTAGACACTTGTTACTTAATCTCAACCTGTAATGATTCCCTAGATAGTCATGATTTACAATTTAGGAACTTCAGTCCACTCTCTACAGAGAACACGCTCTGTATAATTCGTGATTTGAAATGTGCTGAGAACTGTCCCACAATATGATCTACAATATGATCTATCAATATGATCCATGTGAACTGTATAAAGATATGTGCATCAAAGACTGTCCTAAAGACCATGTCGCCAGTTAGGTGAGAAGGAATACCAGTGCTCAAATTTATAACCTTAACATGTTTACAAGTTTTGAAAGTGAGGAGTGTGTGTGTATGTGTGTTTGTGTGTCTGTGTATGCAGAATGATTTGAAATACCTCTTCTCACTCTCAGGTTGCTTTGTGTGTTTTCAAACGCTGTGTTAAATACATATACTTTTATGATTGTTTTATTTTCTTTTGATGAACTTATCATTTTATGTACATGACCTTTTCCTCATCATATCACTGATTCATTGACTCAAAGCCTAGAGTAATCCAATAAAAACTTTAAAATGCCAAAAAAAGAAATGTTAAGAAGACATCATAAAATGCATATGTTTTCTATTATTATTTTTTTTTTCAGAATTAACGGATGGGTGCGTTTTCAGAGATCCACAGCCAAACACTAGGCAGAGGCAGCAGAATACTGCAGAAAAGGAGGAGGAAGGATTGTAAGAACAACTGTGCTCAAGGATAACAGGAGAAAATGACCAGGATAGCAAGGTCATCTCTGCAGGGCTCAGAGAAGCTCACAGACACTGAAGAAACAAGTACAGATGCTTCTGAGGTTGGTCCTCTATGTATACCTTCTGGGGTGTACCCTGGTGTTCCTGTCTCTGACTCTTTTCCCTGCACTTGGGACTCTTTTCCTCATTTTGGATTGCCTTGTCCAGCCTTGTTATGAGGACTTGTGCCCAGCCTAATTTTATCTTTTTAGGCCATGTTTGGTAAATATTCCTGGGAAGACTTTTTTTTTAAGAAGGGAAGGGGAGGTGGGAAACTGCAGTAAGGATGTAATGTACAAGAAAATAATAAAAGTTCAAAAAATAAAATAAAATAAAACTTTGCCTACCAAAAATTAATATTGTGGAAATAAAATTTATTTTAATCATTCTAAGAACCCAATGTAATCTCCATCAAAATTCCAATGCAATTCTTCATAGATATTGAAAACAGAATCTCAAATTTCAGATGAAGATAAAAAGTTCCATGATAAGAAAAATAATTCATTGGTGGACTTGGGAAGGGGCATACGTGAAGAAGGAGGAGGGAGGCTGTAATTGGGAAGGGAGGAGGGAGGGACTTAGAGGGAAATACAAAGTGAATAAAGTGTAATTAATAAAAAATTTAAAAAAAACAAAAAGAAAAATGATTCAGAACAGTAAAAAATGGCTAGTATAAAATCTTGAATTTTAACATATAGTATAGTGCTACAGTAATAAAGATAGCATGACAACATCATAAAACCTGACTTACTGTTCACTGAACAGAATTGTGAAATTAGATATGCATTTAAGTCTGCATTCCTATAGCTATCTGACATTTGAAAAAAGGTCAGACAATATAGGTTGGAGAGAGGGCAGCTTCTTCCACAAATGGTGCTATTAAACTAGATTGCAACACGTAGAAGAATTAAACTAGCTCCTCATTTTTCATACTATATGAATCTCAACTCCAATGGATAAAGGACTGCAACACAACACCTGTTGTCCTGAATGTTTTAGGGGAGAAAGTAGCAAGTACGCTTGAATGGATTGATATTTGAAAAAAAAAAATTCTGTTGAGTTTTTGATCTTAGCCAGTCTGATGGGTGTAAGGTGAAATCTTAGGATCATTTTGATTTGCATTTCCCTGATGGCTAATGAAGTTGAGCATTTCTTTAAGTGTTTCTCTGCCATTCGATATTCTTCTATTGAGAATTCTCTGTTTAGCTTTGTACTCCATTTTTTTAATTGCACTCCTTTATTTTTTGCTGTTTAACTTCTTTAGTTCTTTATATATACTGGATATTAGTCCTCTGTCAGATAAAGGGTTGGTGAAGATTCTTTCCCAATCTGTAGGTTGTCGTTTTGTTCTGAGGACAGTGTCATTTGCTTTACAGAAGCTTTTAAGTTTCATGAGGTCCCATTTGCTGATTGTTGCTCTTAGAGCTTGTGCTGTTGGTCTTTTGTTCAGGAAGTTGTCTCCTGTGCCAATGAGTTCAAGACTTCCCCACTTTTTCTTCTAAGCTGCTTAGTGTGTCTGGTTTTATGTTGAGGTCTTTGATCAACTTGGACTTTAGTTTTGTGCAGGGTGATAAGTATGAATCTGTTTGCATTTTTCTACATGTAGACATCCAGTTAGACCAGCACCATTTCTTGAAGATGCTATCTTTTTTTCCATTGAATGGTTTTGGCATATTTGTCAAAAATCAGGTGTCCATGAGTGTGTGGATTTATGTCAGGGTCTTCAATTCCATTGATACACCAGTCTGTTTCTATGCCAGTACCATGCAGTTTTTAGTATTGTTGCTCTATAGTACAGCTTGAGATCAGGGATGGAGATACCTCCAGAAGATCTTTTATTGTAGAGGATTGTTTTAGCAATTCTGGGTTTCTTGTTATTCCATATGAAGTTTAGAATTTTTCTTTCCAGGTCTGTAAAGAATTTTGTTGGTAATTTGATGGGCATTGCATTGACTCTGTAGATTGCTTTTGGTAAGATGTCCATTTTTAGAATATTAATCCTGCCAAGCCATGAGCATGGGAGATCTTTCCATCTTCTGATATTTTTTTCTAATTCTTTCTTCAAAGACTGGAAATTTTTTTCATAAAAGTCTTTGATGTGCAAAAAGGGGAACACTCCTCCACTGCTTGTTGGAATGTAAACTTGCACAAGCACTCTGGAAACCAATCTGGTGCTTTCTCAGACAACTAGGAATAGCACTTCCTCAAGATCCAGCTATACCACTCATAGGCATATACCCCAAAGAGGCTCAAGTAGACAATAAGGCCATTTGCTCAACCATGTTTGTAGCAGCCTTATTCATAATAACCAGAAGCTGGAAACAGCCCAGATGCCCCTCAGTGGAGGAATGGATGCAGAAATTGTGGTACATCTACATAATGCGATATTACTCAGCAGTAAAAAACAAGGAAATCATGAAATTTGCAGGTAAATGGTGGGATATGGAAAAGATCATCCTGAGTGAGCTATCCCAGAAGCAGAAAGACACACATGGTATATACTCACTCATATAGACATATAATATAGGATAAACCTACTAAAATCTGTCCACCTGGAGAAAATAATCAAGAGGGAGGACTCTTGATAAAATGCTCAATTCCTATCCAGAAATTCAAAGAGGATGGACATCAGAAGAAGGAGAAAAGAGGGAATAAGTCAGGAGCCTAACACAGAGGACCTCTGAAAGGCTCTGCCCTGCAGACTATCAATGCAGATGCTGAGACTTATGGGCAACCTTTGGGCAGAGTTTGGGGAATCTCATCAAAAAAGTGGGAAACAGTAAGACCTGGAGAGGACAGGAACTCCACAAGGAGAACAACAGAACCAAAAGATCTGAGCACAGGGGTCTTTCCTGAGACTGATACTCCAACAAAGGACTATGCGTGGAGATAACCTAAGACCCCTGCACAGATGTAGCCCATGGCAGTTCAATATCCAAGTGGGTTACATAGTAATAGGAACAGGGACTATCTCTGACATGAACTGATTGTCCTGCTCTTTAATTACCTCCCCCTGAGGGGAAAGCAGCATTACCAGGCCACAGAAGAAGACAATGCAGCCATTCCTGATGAGACCTAATTGACTAGGCTCAGAAGGAAGGAAAAGAAGACCTCTCCTGTCAGTGGACTTTGGAAGGGTCATGCATGCAGAGGGTAGAGGGAGGGACAGATTGGGACAGGAGTAGGGAGGGAATCACAGAGGGGACACAAAGTGAATAAAGTGTAATTAATAAAGAATTAAAAAAATCTGAAATTGAAGCAAATAGGCTTTGGAAACTAAGCACTAATAAATGGGACCACATGAAATTAAAGACTTCTTAACATCAAAGAATATCATCATTTGTGTGGAAATACAGTATACAGAATGGGAAAATTCTTTACCAGTTGTATATATGGCATAAGATTAATATCTAGAATATGTAATTAATAAAAATCAAATATAAAAAATCCTACTTTATTACGTACCCATATACAGACTCCAGTGTTTTCATATGCTTTACATCATATTCTTCATTTTAAACTCATTTGATTTTTTTATTTGCACATTACCTATCGTTCACAGTCATTTACATACAAGTATCTATTTGAAATTGAGTTTTGTGTTATGATACGTATTTAAAGAACTTTACATCAATACCTAGAGAAATTTCTTTTCAACACTCTAAACATGGTTCTTTTTTTATTTTGTTTCCTTATATCTCATTGTTTCTGTTATGTTAGTTGTTACTATTATCCTTCCCCTTCTAACTGGGAATGTCTTTTTTACGTTGTTTCTTCACAACCTATCATTATTATCCATTTAATTAGTAAAGCTTGGTATGGTTTTATTTTTATTTAATCTCTATAATGTTTTCTGAGATTCCATGATCTTCAGAATTTTCTTTCTACAAAAATGGTAAACCTATTACTGTGATATAACGTATGAAAATATATTTTCATTGAAAAATATTTATGACTCAGCAACCATTTTTTCTTTCTCAATACATCTTATCAAAACAGAATTTTCTCCTATAAGCCCACACCTGTTTGTCTATATCTCCCATTTTTATTCATTATTAGCCAGATAGAGCCAAGTAACTGTGGTAATGATACTTGCTTTTTTTTAAGCCTCAATGCTAGTAAAGTTAGGTATGCCCTGGTTACTCGCATGCCTCACTGGGTGCCTGTGCCCATTGATGCCCCTCACGCTATGACTCTCTTCAGACAGAAAAGGGATCTTGGAACTACAGCCACCATTGTTACTACCATCTCATTGACGGCTGTTGGAGCTACCACCAGGGCATTAGCCATGAGTCATACTGGGCAGACTGCTCAGACCCTGAATAATCATTTAGCCAATGTAGCTCATGCCTTAGTTGTACATAAAGGAATTAATGCTCAACTAAAAGGAAGCTTGATGGTGTTCAATCAGAGGATTGACCTCTTGCAGGAGCAAATTGATACCCTATGGCAAATCGCTCAACCTGGCTGTCAATGAAAGTATGCTGGACTTTGTGTCACTAGCATACAACATGAGAATTTTTCCTGTGCTGCAAATCTGTCTAAACAATTGTCGAGCTATATTTTAGGTAATTGGACTGGAGAATTCGATACTACGATGGAGCACCTGAGAGTGGCCATTGTCACAGTAAATTCTACCAGAGTGGACGCAGGACTAGCCACAGGATTATCAACATGGATTGCTGCAGCCATGAATCATCTGAAGGAATGGGCGGGCATGGGAGTGTTAACAGGCCTTCTGGTGTTGGTCTCCTTGGTTTGCCTGTGGTATATATGCAAGATTAGAGTCTCACAACAGTGTGATGCAGTCATGATCATTCAGGCCTTTACAGCCATTGAAGCAGGACATTCTCCCCAAGCATGGTTGGATACCATAAAAAGCTAAAATGATACACTCAGGATGCGAGGCTAAGCACTGCACTCAGGGTCAGCCGCTTTGGACCCAGAGAAGAGCATGTCTGATTGCATGCAGGTTGATGCCCCAGGTCCCGCCTCTTAGAAAAAGGTATCGGACGGGTCTGATGCTCTTTGGGTGGATGACACCTAAATGAACATCTGTACAAAGTCCCAATTTATTTCTAATATCAGAGATCAGACCTCTACTCTTGCCTGATGCGTCTAAAACAAAAAGGGGGAACTGTAGAGAGCTGCGGAATGCTATGCCTTAAAGATGGAGCTGGTTTCCGCCTTCCACCTTCCCGATGGTGAGGGCTCTCTGTCACGAACAACTCCACATTTGGCTAAGGCCGAGGATCTGGCTTGCTTCCATGTATGTGGACCTATCTGCATTGCCCCCGTGGCACGCCTGGGTTGGCTACCCAGAGGCTATTTAAGCTGTGGGCTGGCTTTCCCCGGGGTCCGAGGATTGTTCAATGTTCCTGAATAAACTGCATTGAAAAAAAAAATAAATAAAGTAACTTTGTGTTATTAAAAAAAAACAAAACAGAATTTTCATGAACTGCTACAATTTCAGATTATTTCAACATTTTCAGTAAATAACAATCATTTACCAAAGATGCTAAAAAAAAGCTTTTTTCCAGTTATTTATAAAGCTTCTTCTACTATGAAAATAACAATTTTAAAAAGACTAAAAGCCTAAGCACATGATTTGTAGAATGTTACACTAATGAGTTTAAGCAAGTCATTAGTAAAACACATTACTGCTGGACGCTATAAAAATAATAAATCTCTGTGACTACACATCATGATGAAAACAAATAGATAATATCCTAGTTTACTATATAAACATTTTTCTTACACCATTTCTTATTATATATTGTGGTGTCTTAATTCTGTGTCTATTGAAATTATAAATTAGAAAACTATGCTGGTTAATTTTAGCTGCCAGCTTCGCACAATCTAGAATTACCTGGGAGGAAATCCTTTTTTTTTTTAATTTAATTTATTTATATTTTTGTGTGTGTTGATAGTTGCTTTAATTGTTTTTTACACTTTATTCACTTTGTATCACACCATAAGCCCCTCCCTCCTCCCCTCCCGATCCCCGACCCTCTCCCCCTTCTTCATACATGCCCCTCCCCAAGTCCACTGGTAGGGGAGGTCCTCCTCTCCTTCCTTCTGATCTTAGTCTATCAGATCACATCCAGAGTGGCTGCATTGTCATCTTCTGTGGCCTGGTAAGGCTGCTCCGCCCTCAGGGGGAGGTGATCAAAGAGTAGGCCAATCAGATTGTGTCGGAGGCAGTCCCTCTTCCCATTACTATGTAACCCACTTAGACACTAAACTGCCCTGGGCTACATCTGCGCAGGGGTTCTAGGTTATCTCCATGCCTGGTACTTAGTTGGAGTATGGGTCTCTGGGAAGACCCCTGTGTTCAAATTTTCTGGTTCTGTTACTCTCCTTGTGGGGTTCCTGTCCTCTCCACATCTTACTATTTCCCGTTCTTACATAAGATTCCCTGCACTCTGCTCAACATTTGGCCATAAAGTCTCAGCTTCTGCTTTGATAGTCTGCAGGGCAGATCCTTTCAGAGGCCCTCTGTTGCAGGTTCCTAGGTTGTTTCCTGTTTTCTTCTTCTGATGTCCATCTTCTTTGCCTTTCAGGATGGGGATTAAGCGTTTTAGTCAGAGTCCTCTCTCTTGATTAGTTTCTTTAGATGTACAGATTTTAGGTTTATCCTATAAGTCTATATGAGTGAGTATATACCATGTGTGTCTTTCTGCTTGGAGACAGCTCATTCAGGATTATCCTTTCCAGGTCCCACCATTTACCGGCAAATTTCATGATTTCCTTACTTTTCATTGCAGAGTAATACTCCATTGTGTAGATGTACCATAATTTCTGCATCCATTCTTCAGCAAGTGAGGGTATATTTATTCTTTCCTTCTTCTTGACTGTGAATTAGACATGGCTAGTGACTGGAGTTTTTACTTTGACATCCTGAAAATGATAGACTGTAACTTGAAATTGTAAGCTAAATAAGCCCTTTCTTTCCAACGTGATTTGTATTAAGTATCTTATCAGAGCTACAGAAATATATGGCCATAGCAGACTTGATAACCAAAAAAAAATATTCTGTTTTCAATATATGTATAAGAATCACATCAGTGCTTTTGATACATATTGAGAATCACTTATTTTGCAAAAAAAAATGTTCCTTGCAGTTATTAAGAAATAATAAATGGGCAGGGAGATGACAGAGGGAGGATGGGATTGGGGAGGGAATGAGGGAGCGGGATACAGCTGGGGTACAGAGTTAACAAAATGTAACTAATAAGACATTTTTTAATTGGATTACTTGATTTTTTACTGTTTAACTTCTTTAGTTCTTTATATATACTGGATATTAGCCCTCTGTAAGATATAGGGTTGGTGAAGATCCTTTCTCAATCTGTAGGCTGCCGTTTTGTTCTGAGGACAGTGTCCTTTGCTTTACAGAAGCTTTTTAGTTTCATGAGGTCCCATTTATTGATTGTTACTCTTAGAGCCTGTGTTGTTGGTGTTCTGTTCAGGAAGTTGTCTCCTGTGCCAATGAGTTCAAGACACTTCCCCACTTTTTCTTCTAAGCAGTTTAGTATGTCCGGTTTTATATTGAGGTCTTTGATCCACTTGGACTTTAGTTTTGTGCAGGGTGATAAGTATGAATCTGTTTGCATTTTTCTACATGTAGACATCCAGTTAGACAAGCACCATTTCTTGAAGATGCTATCTTTTTTCCATTGAAAGGTTTTGGAATCTTTGTCAAAAATCAGGTGTCCATGAGTGTGTGGATTTATGTCAGGGTCTTCTATTCAATTCCATTGATACACCAGTCTGTTTCTATGCCAGTACCATTCAGTTTTTAGTATTGTTGCTCAATAGTACAGCTTGAGATCAGGGATGGAGATACCTCCTGAAGATCTTTTACTGTAGAATAGTACTCAGCAATAAAACACAAAGAAATCATGAAATTTGCAGGTAAATGGTGGGATATGGAAAAGATTATCCTGAGTGAGCTATCCCAGAAGCAGAAAGATTTACACAGTATATACTCACTCATATAGACATATAATATAGGACAAACCTACTAAAATCTGTATTCCTAAAGAAACTAATAAAGAGGGAGGACTCTTGATAAAATGCTCAATTCCTATCCAGAAATTCAAAGAGGATGGACATCAGAAGAAGAAAAAAAGAGGGAACAAGTCAGGAGCCTGACACAGAGGACCTCTGAAAAGCTCTGCCCTGCAGCATATCAATGTAGATACTGAGACTTATGGGCAACCTTTGGGCAGAGTGCAGTGAATCTTAGGAAAAAGTGGGAAACAGTAAGATCTGGAGAGGACAGGAACTCCACAAGAAGTGCAACAGAACCAAAAGATCTGAGCATAGGGGTCTTTCCTGAGACTGATACTCCAACCAAGGACTATGTGTGGAGATAATCTAAGACCCCTGCACAGATGTAGCCCATGGCAGTTCAATATCCAAGTGGGTTCCATAGTAATAGGAACAGGGACTTTCTCTGACATGAACTGATTGGCCTGCTTTTTAATTAACTCCCACTGAGGGGGAAGCAGCATTACTGGGCCACAGAAGAAGACAACACAGCCACCCCTGATGAGACCTAATTGACTAGGATCAGAAGGAATGAAAAGAATTCCTCCCCTATCAGTGGACTTGGGGAGGGGCATGCATGCAGAGGATGGAGGAAGGGAGGGATTGGGATGGGAGGAGGGAGGGTAACCATAGGGGGGGATACAAAGTAAATAAAGTGTAATTAATAAAGGAAAAAGAAAAAATAAATAAAAGAAATAATAAATGTAATCTTCAAAATAAAAACCTTAGTGAATGTCTACTTTGAAGCCTGGTCTATTCTTCAAAAGAAACTGAACAGCATAGAAGTCACTAAATGATGAATGTCTAGCCTTCCATGCCTGTCGACTAATCACAATAGCAAAATACATGTTAATTTACAACCCCCTGTCTTACAGTGATTATGATATATATTGCCATAGAATACATATCATAACTTGTAAATGTCAAACTATATTTGATAAGTTATTATTTTTTGAAAGGAAAGGATTTATTCCATCTTATAATGTTTAGGTCATGCTCCATCATGAATGAAACAGGGTAGGAACTCAATTAAGGAACTGAAGCAGAAGACAGGAAAGAATCCACCTAACTTGTTTGCTCCCAAAGGGATTTCCATTGCCAACTTTCATATACAGCTCAGACCCATGTGCCCAGGTGTAGCACCATTCATAGTCCCCTGGTCTCTTCTATATCAATCTTAATAAAATGGATATAGACATAGGTACAGGTCAGTTTTCTGGAGGCATTTTTGAATAAAGAAATTTTTATAATGAAAATGAGAAAATGTTGATGAAAGGGAGCAAAGTAAACACAATTGTTTGTAACAACACACAGTGTTCAGGATTTGGTAAAAATCAATATGTTTAAACACTTACAATACGTAAAGAATTCTTCACATTCTCCTGAGTCTCTACCTCAAAGTCCAGGATGTTCTTCAAATACCTTTGAGCAATCATGCTAAAAGTTATATGTATTCCTCAGAAGCTCAAGTAGCCAAAGCTTCCATCAGAAAGAGCAAAGCAGAAGGTAATCATACCCTTTCAAATTAGAGATCAAATTATAACGAGAAGAACTACATGTGTGGGGTAAATACTACACTGATAAATAAGAAACCCAGAGATAAATTAATGTATTTTTTAACAACTGATTTCATAGCAACTATACTCAGAATTTTGAGTAAAGATATGACATTCATTTGCAATAAATATAGAGGGAAAACTGAATACACATCAGGGAAATCTGAAACATCCGTTCTCATATCACCAATAAACAACATCAACTCAGCATGGACTAAAGACTTAAATGGAGTTCCTAAAATTATGAAACCATGAAAAAAATGTCACGGAACTTCCTTAGCATAGTCTTTGTGTGTGTTCTAAATACACTTACAGTATGAGATAAGAAAGCCAACGCAAAAAAAAATTGCATCAAACTATAAACCCTCTGAAGAACAAAGGTAATAATCTAAACAGAGAAAACAAACCTACAGTATTAATAAAGCATTTATTTTTGTTATACAATATTCGAAAACGACATTAGAACAGGAAAAGTGAAAAAGATAATAACTTAAATTTGCTATCAGTAAGTAAAAAGTAGAATAAAATATTGACAATACTGTTTTATTCAGTAGTTGGTACCAGGAGACCCAATAATGTGTTCACATAAAATTGAATAATGACAATATTTTTAGAGTTTTTATCCAACAAGTCACATGTGATTACAAAACTTTTTTTCTATTTGTTTTATTCCTTAAATGAGCTTAAATTTTATTGGATTTAAAAGGACATTTTAAAGCCTGATTTCAAAACATGACTGCATAGAATGGCTGTGAAAAAACAGAAAAGGCACTATCAAAGTTCACTCTTTTGTGTATTTTTTGTTTGTGTGCAATGTCTTAATGAAAATAGTACCTGGGCCAGGGGATTGCTCAGTGAGTAAAGGGGATTGCTACTAAGCCTGAAGAGGTGAATTGCATCCCCTACATCTACATGGTGAAAAGAGAAAAATCAACTCTCTCTCTCTCTCTTTCCCTTTCTCTCACTCTCTCTTCCTCACACATACACACACACACACACACACACATATATATATTAAACAAACAGATAAATAAATGTTGGAAAGATATGTTACCAAGAACTGCCATTCTGTACAGTTTTATTTTTTAATTTACATTTCACTATTTCATGTCATTGTGCATTCATCTTTGAGTAGAATGCATGAAGATAATTAATTAGTGGTAATCTCTCTCATTTTAATAGTCTTTCTCATAAACTTTTATGTTTCATTTTGAGCTTTTTACTAGAGAAATATGGGATCCATTTTTCTAAGAAGGTGCCCTGACTGAAGAAAGCAACCCCTTTCTTTCCCCAAGTTAAACCTAAATTAAAGCTTTTAAAGGACAAGAAGGTAATACTCCAGTATACACTGCCACAAAATGAAATGCAAACATGAAGTTGGACATGTCACCTACCTTTTAGAGGTCCAGTCCATTGCTGTAGATGATATACCACAAATATCCTCTGAACATTTTCTTCAGAGGAAACAAGCTTGGCCACTATGTCATCACAGAAATATTTCCAACTGCTATGTCTTACATGAAGAAGAGAAACAATGACAAATCTGTGCTTATTGTGGACATCTTGGCCAGCAAGAAAGAAGCATACAGAAAGCAATATGATATTCAGTTGTCAAGGCCACTAGACTAAGGGTGCAGGGAAAAAAACCAAAACAAAACATGATTGACTTGAGTGTGATGTACTGAATATTGTCAACTAAATTTGATAGTATGACAAGGAAAGGATATGAGCTCCACAAGGACCAAATATATCTGGGCACAGGGGTCTTTTCTGAGACTGACAATCCACCAAGGACCATGTATGGATATAACCTAGAACCTCTGCTCGGATGTAGCCTGTGGTAGCTCAGTAACCAATTGGTTTCCCAAAGTGAGGGGAACAAGGACTATTTCTATCAGGAACTCAATGACTGGCTCTTTGGCCTCCCCACCCCCCAAGGGAGGAGCAGTCCTGCTAGGCCACAGAGGAGGACTTTGCAGCCAGTCCTGAAGATACCTGATAAAACGGTCAGATGAAAAGGGAGGAGGTCCTCCCCAAGCAGTGGACTTGGAAAGAGGCAGGGAGGAGATGAGGAAGGGAGGGGGGGATTGGGAGGGAATGAGGGAGTGGGATACAGCTGGGATACAGAGTTAATAAAATGTAACTAATAATAAAAATAAATAATAATGTGAAAATAACAAAAAATATTCTAAAGTGTTAATACTAATTATGTACTTTTAGACTATAAAAGCCTGCAAATTCTAATTGATAGATTATTAGACTAGTACATTTATAATGATCAGGACCTTATGGGGTAGAAAATTGGTGGTTATTAAATATGGTAGTTTATACATAGCATTTTTTCTTTATGTGTTTTTTTATTTTTATTTTATTTTCCATAAAATAATCCTACTCCTAAGGTTCAGGGACCATTGTGGAACAAGGGGAAAAGGATTGTAAGAGCCAGAAGATCAGGAAGTTTGTTTTGAAATTCTGTCTCCTGGTAATGTCAGAAGCTACATCCATAATTTCTAACCAACATCACTGCCCAAATGTGAGCTGAACAAGGATAACACAATGGATATTCTAAACTGGACAAGGATGCGTCCATGAGACCTCAACTCTACACAAAGTACCACAGGCAACGAGAAATGTTGAGAGAACATTATGTGGACTGAAAATGTTATATTTAGGAGGTCATACATTCTTGTAATAGCAACTTATTAAAGAAGAGGTGTTAATTTTTTTAAAAAGGTCAAGTGTTTCTGTGAGGTTTTAAATGGAGGAAAGGGAAGAAAAGATGTTCTATAATCTCAAAAATTATATATATATGTATATATATATGTATTCTAAAACAAATGGGGACTTGCATATGCAGACTGATTGCTATTGTAGTTTGCAGCATTACTGTCTGGATCAGACTAATGATTCTCCTCCATTAGTATACATATCATCTTCCGGCGCCATGCAAACTAGCTATATTGGTGAAACTTTCAGATGATGACCAGCTGGACTGCTTCATATTTTATGATGTAATAATTTGATGTAAAGAGCAATAGGATATTATTGTTAAATTATGGAGTTTAATCAGTGGCGCTGGCATTATCTCACAACATTTGGAAGATTTATAAGATATCATTGGTTGCTAACTAAAATAAGATATATCCCATACCTGGTGTTGAGGGATTTGTAGCATATGGTATATATCTGGGATATTGCCCTACTATATAAAAATCAAGTTGAAATCACACACACACACACACATACACACATATAACACATATTCATATATACATATATATTAGGAAGCATCAACAGTGCCAGGTTTTCAGATGACTTTTACTTGTTTCTTATTATTTATCCTATTCTGTGTTTATAGTTTTCCTCCTCCCTTTCCTCCCTCTAGTCTTCTCTCTCTTTCTCTCACATAAAGCATGCATACATACATGCATATGTGCACACACAAACATATGAGATGTGCCTCCTATGGTTGTCAGAAGCTGCACCTATAACTTCTCACTATGTGTCCATTTAAAAAGATATTTAGTGCTAGCTCAACTCCCCATTATCCATCCACTACTTTATGCTTACCTTAAATACTAAGGTCAAAATTCTAGCAAAGATAACACTAAAAGCTATCATATGTTCAGCATGTCATGCAATAGTTCATCAAAGACTTTAATTCAAAATTATGAATTAATTATATAATCATATATAATAATTATATATATTCTATAATGGCAGAGTGCAGTGCAGGGAATCTTATGAAAGAAGTGGGAAATAGTAAGATCTGGAGAGGACAGGAACTCCACAAGGAGAGCAACAGAACTAAAAACTCTGAGCACAGGGGTCTTTTCTGAGACTGATACTCCAACCAAGTATTATGCATGGAGATAACCTAGATCCCCTGTACAGATGTAGCCATTGGCGGTTCACTATCCAAGTAGGTTCCCAAGTAAGGGGAACAGGGACTGTCTCTGACATGAACAGATTGGATTGCTCTTTAATTATCTCTCCCTGAGGGGGGAACAGCCTTGCCAGGCCACAGAGGAAGACAATGCAGCCATCTGCATCTCATGTCCTTATGAGACCTAATAGACTAGGATCAGAAGGAAGGAAAAGAAGACCTCCCCTATCAGTGGACTTGAGGAGGGGCAGAGGAAGAGGGAGGGAGCTACAGGGGGGATACAAAGTGAATAAAGCGTAATTAACAATAATAATAATAATTAAATTTAAAAAGGAAAAGAGCAACTTAATGATGAAATTTTGTTAATTCTACATGTACCTTGCCTATGAGTCACAACAACGTCAGCTTTTTTCCACTAATGGGAATGGATGATGAATAATGTGTTTGTCAACATTGAACTTCCTCTTTGTCTCATTACTTGACCTTCACCTAACCCATTCCATAACATAAATAAATGTCATGGATATAACCACTTACAGTGACAGAAATTTCATCATTATATTTAAATTTATCCCCTAGTAGCTAATCAAATAGAGCATAAAAATTTAATCATGTTATTTTTTTCTGAAAACTGCTGTCAGCCACCTTGACCTACCAACTTTAGAGTATAGTGTGAAGTACACATTCTTTCTAAATTCACATGATAGACAATGTTCTGAGTCATAAAACCCAAAGGAATTTCTAAACATTGAGAAACAATTCACGTTATACAGAAATGACCTCGGAGAAGAAGCCATTGAATTAGAATGAGAGTCATAACAAACTATATCAAAAATGAAATGTACACACACACACACACACACCAGAAAGACAGAGCGAGGCAAGAAAGACAAGAGAGCAAAGAACACATCCAGAAATAACTTATTCCTAAGTAACCAAATCATCAATTAGAAAATGAAAGAAACCTTCAATGATGACTTTACAACCACATACACTCTGGCAGCCTTGTGTGGACTGAGTGGATTTGAAAAAGAGTATACAAACTTGGGAGAAGTTTGGTGAGTGAAATAAGAAAGAAGTTAATGATAAAGAATAGAGGATTTCATCAGAATACATTACATGCATGTATGAAACTTCCAAACAATAAATTAAATATAAAAATACGGGAGTTAGAATGATATGGAAATGATAGGAGCTCTACAAGGACCAAATATATCTGGGCACAGGGTCTTTTCTGAGACTGACACTCAACCAAGGACCGTCTATGGATATAACCTAGAACCTCTGCTCGGATGTAGCCCATGGTAGCTCAGTAACCAAGTAGTTTTCCAAAGTAAGGGGAACAAGGACTATTTCTAACAGGATCTCAAGGGCAGGCTCTTTGACAGCCCCCCCCAGGGGAGGAGCAGTCCTATTAGGCCACAGAGGAGGACTCTGCAGCCAGCCCTGAAGATACCTGATAAAACAGGGTCAAATAAAAGGGCAGGAGGTCCTCCCCTATCAGTGGACTTGGAAAAAGGCAGGGAGGAGACCAGGGAGGGAGTGTGGGGTTGGGGAGGGAATGAGGGAGCAGGATACAGCTGGGACACAGAGTTAACAAAATGTAACTAAAAAGAAAAATAAAATTAAAAAAAATACAATAAGAATTATTTTTTTTTCTAAAAGTTTATAATGTAATAAAGAAATACATTTTTTAAGAATAAATCATTAAGTAATTGAAAGTTTCCAGGTGGAAAAAAAAGGCAAGATACAAAGGCAGCGAATGAAAATGCTAATTCTTTCATAATTATTCTGTCTTCAAATAAGTTAATATTATTAAAATATTCATAGAATTACTATTATAATGTCTGCATTTTAAGGAGCTGCAAACTTATTTTTAAATAACACTTGGACAAATGCATCCTAATTTCTTTAGACTAAATACATTTTTTGTGACAATTTTCATTATTTCTTGTTAACTTAGTTATAATTCTAATTAACAAAACAACAGGAGATACACATGAAAGTTATTATTGGAAACTAGATAATTACCCTGATTTGCAACTTACTAAAACACTATAAATATATTAGGTTATTACAATGCACTTCTGTCTCATCATCTCATCATTGTTCAATTATCTTTCAAGAAATTTTATAATCTCACTATAATTTAAAGGAAAACTTTCTAAACTTTACTTTCTGGAGTATTTTGTGTCTCAAAGATGATGTCAGCATTTGAAGATAAATCTATAAACGAAAAGCTTAGCATCAGCAGTAAGTTTTTTTTTCTAATTGTGTCAAAATTTGAGTTTTTCTGACTATCATGTTCTAATTGCTTTCTAATCGCTGTCTTAAATGAGTTTTTATTTCTTTAAGTAGGCATCTGAAAAACTGAATTAAATAACTGATAAGTTAATTCACTGTGACAGTGTTTTAGACTTCAAACTTGCTATCCAGCTGAATATGGCTTTGAAATTCTAATTTTCTGCTTTCACCTGTTGAGTCCTGAGTTGGCACTTTGTCATTTATTGGCTTAATACTAGATACAGTAACAAAGAAACGAAAAGTAGTAGCAGAACATTCTACACACACCTAAAGTTTTCAAAACCTTCATATGAATTACAAAGAATCAAATTAGATTCAGCTTCCTTTATTGGACTGACAGAAATACTGTTGATGATCGCTGAGTAAATACTAGAGTGAAAATAAAAATATATTCTTGTACTTCTCTTGTAAGGAAAAAAAATCACTTAATTTTTTGACAAAAAAAAAAGTGTCTCTAAAAATATTGTTAATGAAAATGAATCGGTTTTAGTATGTTGCCAAATAGTATATCTTGCTTGAAATTATGTTTCAAATTTCAGGAGTCATTTTTTATTATTTAAATATAAGGTAATTTGTATAAAAGTAATACATCTTTGAGGCTGAGGAGATATGTCAGCAGATAAAACAATGGCAGAACTAGGGTTTGCACCCCCATCAACCGTATGGGTGGTCCACTGGTAATCCTAGTGCATGGAAGGCAGAAGCAGATCAGTGCAACAAGCTAACTAACTAGACACGAAAAACTGGTGAGCTTTAAGTTTTGTTTTTTGTTTGTTTGTTTTCATTCACTTTACATCCTGGTTGTAAGCCCCATCCCAGTCTCATCCTAACATCCTCCCTCCCCTCATCCTATTCTTCAGAAAGGGGGAGCTCTCCTTCCCATCCACCTCAGCTCATCAAACTCACTAGGGCTGATCATGTCCTCTTTTCCTGAGGCCTGGCAAGTCAGTACAGCCAGGGCAAAGTATTCAAAAAGCTGGCAAGAAAGTCAGTATCAGTTGCAGTTCCTGCTTTCCTTACTAGGGAACCCACATGAAGCCTAAGCTGCCCATTGGCTACACTTTGTAGGGGGTTCTAAGTCAAGTCCATGGATGGCCTTGGTTGATGTTTCAGCCTCAGAAAGTCCCTCTTGGACTTGGTACGTTGACTCCTGTGGTGTTCTTATGGAGCTCCCGTCACTTTCCTCCCACTTTTCCAGAAGACTCCCTAAGCATCTCCCAGGGTTTGGCTGTGAGTCTCAGCATTTGTTTGGAGGCCCTTCTGGGTTGAGTCTCTCAGAGGACAACTTTCACAGGCTCCTGTCTGCAAGCTAAGCAGAGTGTCATACATAGTGTTAGGGGTTGGCATTCTTCCACCATAGGGTGGTTCTTTGGTTAGGCCAGGAATTGGTTGGCATTCCCTCAATCTCTGCTTTATCTTTATCCATGTACAACTTGTTTTGAACTTATTATTTTGTCATAACTGTTTATCAGCAACTTGAGATTCTTCGTGGTATCACTAGGGAATATTAAGTATAAAATCTTATTTTTGGAAAATATAGACCTTTTAATTTCTTTCACTATGTGCATCGAATTTATTTCTTTCTCTTGTCTCATCACTCTAGCTAACTCTTTGAGAATTATATTGCATAAGAATTAGAGGGGTGTTGAATTTATTTTTAATCTTTGGTTAATGTGTTGCTGTCTTTTTAATTTTCCTCCACTTTTGAGGAAAGTCATTTAAACTTGATTTTCTGCAATACCGGAATGGAACCTTTGATAATAACTCTAAGGGAACCTTCCACTCACCAATGCTTAAAGTAATTAATATGTTAAAATAACTTTTCATTCAACAATATTTATGTCCCCTAAACTGGAAACCGTAATCCTACTGTTCAATTCATAACTAAATTTATTAATAGTCAGAAAGAATTTGAGCAAACTATGAAATTTCATATACATTTTTTCTGGTGCTAGTTCATGATTACAATGAAATGTTTACTTAATCACTTAACATTAATTCACCACTTTTATATTTCTTCTGTTTTATGTGTCAAACATAAAATTTGGTGATTATTAAACCAATATGAAATGAAACTTGTAATACTAGACTGACACTTGAAAAAAATCCTTGTTATTGACACAATTTACATTTGTATTACAATGAATATATATTTAATTTTTAATAGCTAAACAATATCATTTCTGCATATTAAGTCAAGCTAACAATAAGATGTAATACTTTAATAAGATGAACACCTTGATTTTGAGCTGCTCACAATTTCTTCTTGATGGTTGCTAATACTAACCATTACCTAGCTCCTGTAAAAATGTCAGAGTTGAAACTGTGAATCAGAAAAAATTATTATCTTTACTATGAAATATTTTTCATATTAGAAAAAAATCCAAATTCTGAAAATATCATTATGAATGCAAGTATACAATTCATCAAATACTTTCATAATATAGAGTTTTAAAGGAATATAATTGAAAACTTGAGAAACTTGAAAATTGAGAAAATTGAAAACTTGAGATAAACTGCAATAGAATAATGAGTGACATATAAAAATGAACAGGACAGTGGATAAAAAAAGATCATTTTGGTTTCTTTTGCAATGTCATTAAGGATTAAAAGAGTTGAAATGGTGCAGGAATATATAGGAATAAATATCCTTTTAGATTCATAATGAAAACTAATGTAAAATTTATAATATAATATAAATTTATAATATACTAATATCTGTCATATGCTCTTGTTTTTATTGTTGTGAGTTGTGGAACAAAGTCTCATCCTGCAGTCTGCACTGCCCTTGTATTCTTGACCATCTTTCTGTCTCATCCTCATGTAATAAGAGCTTCATGTCTTGCTCCCCCATAGATAAATGACATGAAGGAGTATTTGGGGGCACTCAATGTAAAACAGATACTACCATAGAGAAAAGGCTCATTTCTTGGTGCTTTCATTAACTCATTAATGTCTCTTTGATATCTACTATATGTTATATAGTAGATATATATGTTATATCTATAAATGCAGTGTTTCTTGCTCTCATGGCATAGACATAGCAAATGGCAACTAACACAGTGGTAGATATTAAAAAATTTATGAAATTAGTTTTTGAAACTTAAAAACATAGAGAGTAGCTGCTAGGTTGGCATCAGTCAGGGCTCAAGGCTAAAAATGTCCTAGAAGGTAAAATCAAAGCTCAGAATTGAAACTTGAGAAGGCAAACTACTAATATCTGATTAAAAGTAAGCTTATGAAAGCTGAGAAAGTGATGTGAAAATGAACTGAGATTCTGAAAATATGCCAAAACATTAAGTAGATTTAATTAACTATAAGAAGTCATATTTACACATCCTTCAGGTAATAAAATAAATTTTGCTGTGATTAATTTTCCTTATATATCATTAGTTTATTACAGTTTGTTGTGCAAAAAATGGAAGGTAGGCTCTATTCCCCTTTAGCGAATTCCATACAGGGTATCTGGTGTGATTCCTTCAGTCCTCCTTCAACCTCTGTTGGATCCACTCCCATCCTATACTCCATGTCTGTCCTTTTTTTCTTTTCTTAAATAAACTATCCTTCAGCAGATGCCCTGTTTTCTAGCTCTTTCTGACACTTCTTCTGTGGTGTGCCCTCACAGTTAAGTCTAGAGATTGTGTTGTAAGTGTGTTAATTGGGGGCAGGCAACCCACGGTCATCAGGTCTCTGAATTTTGACTGGTGTTGGCTTTCTGTAATTATCTCCATCTGTTATCTTTAAAAAGGCTCTTTGATGAGGTGTGAGAGCTACTCTTATCTGTGGATATGAAGACAAATGCAGATAAATGCAAGTAAAGATTATACTGGTTTAGGAAATTAGCAGAGTTAGATATTCCTGTAGGTTCTATGGTCTCTTCATTTTATTACAGGTAGTTATCTAAATTTACTATGCAAGGATATACTTTCTTCTACTGAGCAACCTTTAAGTAGAATAGGGTATCTGTTGGTGATTCCAGATATATATGTGCTGTTACTGCACTTTTAGAAAGATCCTGTTGTGCTAATCATGATTGTGCCCCTTGACTTTACAGCTGGATAGGATTATTGATATCTTCTTTCTGTTTGCAACTTATATGGCTTCCTTTGGAACTATGAGGTTCAATGCTCAATATGGAATCTTCCATGTAAGATTCAAAATGTTTTCTGTGTTCTAAGTGAATTGTGTCTTCAACAATAGGGACTTATATTCACTTTATGAAAAACACTAAGAGCAATGACAATAGCCTCTCGTGCATTGAGTGCCATTTAGACTCCTATTACCAACAATTTGAAAGGTTGTTTCTCTTGCCTAGCACTGGAATTTTATTTGCTGGTCATATTTTATTTTATTTATTTTATTGGTAGAGCATTGTTGTTCAAAATTTAAGCTTCCCTTGACCTTGAGATAATTAGCTAGATAAACTATATTTAAATGGATGATAAATAGATAAATGATAGAGAGACAAACTTGTGTATATATTTGCAATTTTAAGTTGTAAATAACATAGACCTATAGCCTTTTCTAATGTCCTTTGCACTGTTTTTCCTCTACCTTTCCTCTCCCTCTGAATTTCTGTCACTCTCTTCCAAGATAAATTCCTCCAACTACTTTCCTGTTCTTCCCCTTCACAGTAACTATATTCTAATATTGTCCAGTTTAATGTTCCAATCTTCTTCCTGTATGTTTTTATAATAACAGTAAAAAATAACAATGTATCTTTTGAGAATTCACAACACATTACCTCTGTCACCATGAACCTCGACTATCAAAAGTCAATTATATACACACATTTTTTCGTTATGGCCCTTCAGTTATAAATCTAAGTACTCACTGAGAACAAGTGGCATTTGGTAGAAGCTCTGAGAAATGTCCAAAGATCCATCAAATATGCTTTTAACTTGCCATAACTCATTAGAAAAGCCTTTGAAGACAATTCAAGAAAAATGACATCATGTACGAAAATGAATGCATTTTTTTAGTGTTTCTTAGTCATATTATATGTGTTCTTATGTTCAATACTTTTGAGCAAATGGCCAACTCAAAGAATTTTCTGAGGCTTCAGTACTGAAATCTTGTAGGGGATTGAAAGTTGACTCTTTTCCAGTTTCCTCTTACCTACCACAATGTTCATTAGTCTAAGGTTTTTACCTCAGCAATCACTCTGGTTTTGTTTTTAAATATCTAGATATTGAATTTGTCTTTTTTGTAACAGTGTCTCGTCTCTCAGAGCAGGTTTGACCCTACTGTCCTATTTAAGCTTTCTGTTACTTTAGAATGCAATGTGAAATGTTACACCATTCCTTAAATTTAAAATTTCTAACGTTGAGTGTAGTTTTTGCAAACTCGTTCTTGGCAGCTCCTTTTTCTATATTCTCTGTATAAAAATTTTATTGCAGTTCTTCTAAACTTTTTTTTTTTTTTACAATGTATTCACTTTATACCCCAGTTGTAGGTCCTTCCCTCATTTTCTCCTGGTCCCGCCCTTCCTCTTGCTTCCCTCTTTATCCCCCTTCTTTAGTTCAATGAAAGGGAGAGCCCTCCTCCTTTATAATCTGACCTCACCTTAACCAGTCTCATCAGGACAGCCTGCATCCACTTCCTCTGTGGCCTGGAAGGCCTACCCACCAGGGGGAAGTGAGCAAAGAATAAGAAACCTAGCTCATGTCAGAGACAGTTTCTGCTCCCCTTAATAAGGTGAGCTGAGCTGCCTTTGGGCTACATCTGAGCAGGGGTTCAAGATCCTCTCTGTGCATGGTCCTTGATTGATACATCAGTCTCTGCAGATTTCCTGGGCTAGAGACTTGATTTTGTTATTCTCCTTGTGGAGCTTCTGTGTTCTCTGGGTCCTTCTATCCCACCATTCTCCATAAGACTACCTGTGGTATGCCCAAAGTTTGGCTGTGAGTCTCTGCATCTGCTTTAATTCCCTGCAAGGTGGAATTTTTCAGAGGATCTCTACGGTAGGTAGGCTCCCATTCTGTTCTATTTTTACCTCTGCTGCAAGTGTTTATCCCAATTGCCTTTATGAATGATAAGTAAGCATCATCTCTAGGGCCCTTTTTGATTTGTACCTTCTTTAGGTCTGTAGTTTTTAGTATGTTTATCGTATATTATATGGCTAATATCCACTTCTAAGTGAGTATATACCATGAATGTCTTCCTGGTTCTGGGTTACATCACTCAGAATGATCTTGTCTAGTTACATCCATTTGCCTAAAAATTTCATGATTTCCTTGTTTTTTAATAGCTGAATAGTATTCCATTGTGTAAATGTACCACAATTTCTGTATCCACTCTTCAATTGAGGGATGTCTAGGTTGTGTGCAGATTTAGGTTGTTACAAATAAAGCTGCTAAGAACATAGTTGAGCATATGTCCTTTTTGTATGTTGGAGTATATGTGCTAGAGTTTTATAGCTGGGTCTTGAGGTAGCATTATTTCTAATTTTCTGAGAAAGCCCCGGATTAATTTCCACAGGGGTTGTACAAGTTTTCACTCCCACCATCAATGGAGAAGAGTTCCCCTTTTCCACATCCTCTCAAGCATATGTTGTCTCTTGAGTTTCTTAGCAATTATGATAGGTGTAACAAGGAATTTCAGAATTGTTTTTTCTTGCATTTCCCTGATGACTTGAGGACTTTGAGCATTTCTTCAAATGTTTCTACACCATTTGATAGTCTTCTGTTAAAAATACTCTGCTTAGCTTGTGAACAATATTTTAATTGGATTATTTAGTTGTTAGTGTTTAATTTTTTGAGTTATTTATATATTCTAGATATTAGCCCTCTCTTGGATATAGGATTGGTAAATATCCTTTTCCTATCTGTAGGCTGTTGTTTTGTTGTGATGACAGTGTCCTTTGCCTTACAGAAATTTTTCAGTTTCATGAAGTCCCATTTAATAATTGTTGACCTTAGAGTCTGGGTCTTTGTTGTTCTGTTCAGGAAGTTGTCTCCTGTGCCAATGAAATCAAGGCACTTCCCCATTTTTTTCTTCTAACAGTTTTAGTGTGTCTGGTTTTATGTTGAAGCCTTTGATCTACTTGGAATTTAATTTTGTGCATGGGTGATAAATATGGGTCTATTTGCATTTTTCTACATGAAGACATCAAGTTAGACCAGCATTTGTTGAAAATGCTATCTTTTTTCCATTGTATGATTTTGGAATCTTTGTAAAAAATCAGGTATCTGAAGATGTGTGAGTATTTTTATTTCAATGTTCATAAGGGAAATTTGCCTTAAATTTTCTTTCTTTGTTGGTTCTTTGTGTGATTTAGGTATTAAGGTGACTGTAGCCTTATAGAATGAGTTTGATGATGTTCCTTCTGTCTCTACTTTGTGGAATAATTTGAAGAATATTTGGTATTAGCTCTTCTTTGAGTGTATGGTTGAAATCTGCACTAAAACCAAAGAATCCTGGACTTTATTTTGGACAGGAAACTTTTGATGACTGCTTCTATTTTCTTGGGGGATATAGGACTGTTGAATTTATTTACCTGGCTCTGATACAACTTTGGTAAATGGAATCTATCAAAGAAATTGTCCATTTCATTTAGATTTTCAAATTTTGTGGAATAGAGGCTTTTGAAGTAAGACCTAATGTTTCTTTAGATTTACTCCGTGTCTGTTGTTATGTCCTCCTTTTTGTTTATGATTTTGTTGATGTAGCTTCTTTTTGCATTTTGGTTAGTTTGCTTAAGTTTTTGTCTATCTTATTAATTTCCTCAAAGAACCAGGTCTTGGTTTCCTTGATTCTTTGAATAGTTGACTTTGTATCTAATTTATTAATTTTAGTCCTGATTTGGATAATTTCCAGCTTGCTCCTCTTGGGTGTGTCTGCTCCTCCCACTCCCTAAGGCTTTCAGGTGTGTCATTAAGTTGCTTGTATGAGATGTCTCCAATTTCTTTATGAAGGCACTTAGTGCTATGAACATTCTTCTTAGTACTGCTTTAATTGTGTCCTAAAAGTTTGGGTATGTGTGCCTTCATTTTCATTGAATTCTAGGCAGTCTTTAACTGTTTCATTTATTTCTTCCCTGACCCAGTTGTACTTGAGTAGAGAGTTTGAACTAGGTCTACCAATCCAGGATCATCTGAATTCTGCCCTCTGTTGCTTTCTGGTTCCTACTAACACATCTCCATTCCTTTGAGACTCTGTGTGGATCCAGAGAATCACTGATAACAGAGACTCCACAGCCATCACACTTGGCTTGGAGACACTGATGACAAAACTGCTATACTTGACTAGATCCCACAGTGGACAACAGCATCCAAAGAATAGAGGGCTTCTGAAAGATTCTACCCAGCAGGGTATCAAAGCAGATCCTGAAGTTCATAACCAAATTTTGTGCAGAGTTCAGGGAATCATAGTAAGACTTGGAGGGAAAAGGAGCTCCACAAGGAGAGCAACAGAACGAAAAAAAATCTGGACACAGGGGTCTTTTCTGAGACTGACACTCCAATCAAGGACTATTTATGGAGATAACTTAGAACCCTTGCTCAGATGTAGCCAGTGGCAGTTTAATGTCTAAGTGGGTTCCCTAGGTAAGGGGAACAGGGACTGTCTGTGACACGAACTCAGTGGCTGACTCTTTGATCACCTCTGGCTAAGGGGGGGAGCAGCCTTGCCAGGCCACAGAGGAAGACAGTGCAGCCAGTCCTGATGAGACCTGATAGGTTAGGGTCAGAAAGAAGGGGAGGAGAAGGACCTCCCCTATCAATGTACTTGGAGAGGGGCATGGGAGGAAATGAGAGAGGGATGGTGGGATTGGGAGGGAATGAGGGAGGGGCTACAGCTGGGATACAAAATGAATAAACTGTAATAAATATAAAAAATAAAAATTAAAAAAATAAGTCTAAGCAATAAAGTCAGAGGTAAGCTTTGCTAACATTTTAAAAGAGATGGAAGAGAGAATTTCAAATCTTGAATGCAAGATAAGAAATTTCAATTCTTGAGGGCATGATAAAAAAGAAGGTAACCACCAACAAACCAAGTAATCCAATTAGAAATAATAAGAGCTGGAGAGGACAGGAACTCCACAAGGAGAGCAACAGAACAAGAAAATTTGAACACAGGGAACTTCCCAGAGACTCATACTCCAACCAAGGACTATTCATGGAGATAACCTAAAACCCTGACAATGCAGCCACTGCTGATGAGAACTAATAGACTAAGATCAGAAAGGAGAGGAGAACCTCCCCTATCAGTGGACTTGGGGAGGGGTATACATGCAGAAAGGGGGGGAGGGTGGGACCGGGAGGGGCTTATGGGGAGATACAAAATGAATAAAGTGTAATTAATAAAAGTTAAAAAAATGGGGTACAGAGCTAAACAGAAAATTCTCAACAGAGGAATATCGAATGGCAGAGAAACACTTAAAGAAATGATCAACATCCTTAGTCATTCACAAAATGCAAATCAAAAAAGCCTGAGATTCCACCTCATACCCATCAGAACAGCTAAGATTAAAACCTCAAGAGATGATGCATGCTCAAGAGGTTATGGAGAAACGGTAACCCTCCACCATTGCTGATGGAAATGTAACCTTGTACAACCACTTTGGAAATCAGTCTGGTGTTTCCTCAGAAAATTAGGAATAGTGCTTCTTCAATATCCAGCTATGCCACTCCTAGGCATATAGCCAAATGATGCCCCACCATTAAATAAGGACATTTGCTCAAATAGGTTCATTTTATTTGTAATAGACAGAATCTGAAAACAAATTAGATGTCCCTCAAAGGAATGGATACCGAAAGTGAGGTATATTTACTACAATGGAATACTATTCAGCTTTTAAAACAAGGAAATCATGACAATTGAAAGCAAATTTTGGAAACTACAAAACATCATCCTGAGTGAGGTAACCCAGAAGCAGAAACACATGGTATATACTCACCTATAAGTGGATATTGGCCATAAAATATAGGATAAGAGTACTAAATTCCATAGTTCTAAAGAAAGTCCTAAAGAAAGAGGACACTAGGAAAGATGCTTAATCCTCATTCAGAAGGGCAAACAAGATGGACACTGGAAGTAGGAGAAGATAAAGAACAGGACAGGAGCCTTAGACAGAGGACCTCTAAAAGATTCTACCCACCAGGGTGTTGAAGGAGATACTGCGTGCGACTCATAGCCAAACTTTGGGCAGAGTGCAGGAATCCTTATGCAAGAAGAGAGAGAAAGAAAGACCTGGAGGGAACAGAAACTCCATAAGGAGAACCACAGAGACATAATACCTAGGCCTGGGGGGGGGGGCTCTGAAAAGACAAATACTCCAAACTAACGACCATGCGTGGAAAGGACCTAGACCACCTTTTTCAAAAGAAGCCCATTTGCTGCTCCATTTCCACGTGGGTTTTCAGTTTCATAGTAAAGGGTACAGAGGTTGTCTCTGACATGAACTCAGTGATTAGCTTTTTGATCACCTTCCCCTGGGGTGTGCAGCCTTCCCAGGCCACAGAAAAAGATGATGCAGTGAGCCCTGATGAGACCTGATAAGCTAGGGTCAGATATAAGCAGAAGAGGTCCTCGCCTCTCAGGGGACTAGGGAAAGGAGATAGTGGGGAGAAGAAGGAGGGTGGGTGGGGATGGGAGTAGATGACAGAGGGGACTGCATAGGGGACACATTGTGAATAAATTGTAAATGAATAAATATATAAATGAAATTAAATTTAAAAAAATTAATAAAAATATAAAAGAAAGACTGATAGCTCAGTCAATTGAAAATTGTTTGCTTCCTTGTTTTTATAAAGATTTGGAAGAGAAAAAGAACATGATGTGGGAGGTTAGCCTGTAAAGATCTGCGAGGAGATAGAATAGAAGAAAGAATATTACAAATAAAGCTGCTACAAACATGGTTGAGCAAATGTCCTTGTTGTGTACTTGAGCAAATTTTGGGTATATACCTAGCAGTGGTATAGCTGGGTCTTGAGGAAGCCCTACTCCTAATTGTCTGAGAAAGCGCCAGATAGATTTCCAAAGTGGTTGTACCAGTTTACATTCCCACCAGCAATGGAGGAGGGTTCCCCTTTCTCCACAACCTCTCCAGCATGTGTTGTCATTTGAGGTTTTGATTTTAGCCATTTTGATGGGTATAAAGTGAAATCTCAGGGTCGTTTTGATTTGCATCTCCCTAATGGCTAATGACATTGAGCATCTCTTTAAGTGATTCTTTGCTACTCTTTATTCCTCTACAGAGAATTCTGTTTAGCTCCGTACCCCATTTCTTTAATTGGATTACTTGATTTATTGCTTTTTAAATTCTTTAGTTCTTTATATATTCTGTATAACAGCCCTCTGTCAGATATAGGGTTGGTGAAGATTGTTTCCCCGTCTGTAGGCTGTCGTTTTGTTCTGATGACAGTTTCTTTTGCTTTATAGAAGCTTTTCAGTTTCATGAGGTCCCATTTATTGATTGTTGCTCTTAGAGCCTCTGCTGATGGTGTTCTGTTCAGGAAGTTGTCTCCTGTGCCAATGAGTTCTAGGTTCTTCCCCACTTTTTCTTCTAACCAATTTAGAGTATCTGGTTTTATGTTGAGGTCTTTGATCTACTTGAACATTAGTTTTGTGCAAGGTGATAAATATGGATCTATTTTCATTTTTCTGTATGTAGACATCCAGTTGGACCAGCACCATTTTGTTGAAGATGCTGTCTTTTTTCCATTGAATGGTTTTGGCTTCTTTGTCAAAAATCAAGATGTCCATCAATGGAGGAGTGGATACAGAAATTTTGGTATTTTTACACATGGGATACTACTCAGCTCTCAAAAATGAGGAAATCATGAAATTTGCAGGCAAATGGTGGGATCTAGAAAAGATCATTCTGTGTTAGGTATCCCAGAAGGAGAAAGACACACATGGTATATACTCACTTATGTAGACCTAGAAGATATGATAAACATAATGAAATCTATACACCTAAAGAAGATAAACAGGAAAGAGGACCCAGGGTAAAATGATCAATCCTCACTTAGAAAGACAATTGGGATGTGCATTGGACATAGGAGAAAACAAGTAACAGGACAGGAGAGTATCTCAGAGGGCCTCTGAAAGACTCTACCTAGCAGTGTTTCAAAGCAGATACTAACACTCATAACCAAACCTTTGGCAACGTGCAGGGAATCATATGAAAGAAGAGGGAGTTAGTATGATGTGGAAAGGATAGGTGCTTCACAAGGACCAAATATATCTGGGCACAGGGGTGTTTTCTGAGACTGGCACTCCACCAAGGACCATGTATGGATATAACCTAGAACCTCTGCTCCGATGTAGCTCATGGTAGCTCAGTAACTAATTAGTTTCCCATAGTAAGGGAACAGGGACTATTTCTGACAGGAACTCAATGGCAGGCTCTTTGACCTCCCCACTTCTCAAGGTAGGAGCAGTCCTGCTAGGCCATAGGAGGACTGTGCAGCCAGTCCTGAAGATGCCTGATAAAACACGGTCAGATGAAAGAGGAGGAGTTCCTCCCCAATCCAAGGGCTTGGAAAGGAGCAGGGAGGAGATGAGGGAGGGATAGTGGGATTGGGAGGGAATGAGGGAGTGAGATACAGCTGGGATACAGAGTTAATAAAATGTAACTAATAATAAAAATTAAAAATAAAATAAATTAAAAAGAATATGATCAAAATATAATGAATGTAAAAATATTTTCAAAAGAATATTTATAGGTCAAATCATACTGAATAGCCTTGTCCTATTTGTCTATTGAATAATTGATAACTCTAGAATTATATATGTGTGTCTCTCTGTGTGCATATATTACATATTTCATGTTCTCACATTTAGGGAGATACAATCTTAATACAGATTCTTATTTATTTGTGTTAGTGTGCTTCCTTAGCTATAAGCACAGATTTGTACATACATGTATTTATAACTGAGTCACACGTATACTGTGAATATTTACCAACTTTTATTCATTAATTTTACGAGAATTCTTTCTGTGCACATGGTGACTGCATCATCAAACTAGGATCAGTAGAAGTTTGTCTTATTATTGCAAATTAAATGCAAAGTCTGTTTTGTTTGGTTTTGGTTTTTCGTTTTTCTAAGTTTTGGGTACAGGCTAAAGTCTACTTAAGCTTTGTGGTGTCAGTGCGGTTCTTGTTTTCACACCTGTTAACGTGTCATGTTGATACACGTCCTGTGTGAGATGATATCAGATACAATGCCTTAAAATGTGTTATACAAACTACAGAGTGACTATTAAAGACGTATTGTGGGTATAGCTTGGAACTTAAAATTAGATTTAAAAATTCAGTCATCTTACACAAATTTATCTATTCATGAAAACTAAGGAATTGAAGCTAATTAAAATCTAGGTTCAGTATACTTTAAATGTGATTATGGTCTCAGAGAATGAGACATAAGTTAAGAAACAGTAAGTATGTTTATATTTTTTCCACACTAATTTTACTGATGTAAGAGGAAAGAGTTTGGCATGGTAATGATAGGATGTTGGGAATGCTTCGTCAGCATTCTCCTCTACGTTTTGTGAGTCACAGAAGTTCCTTTTGTTGATGGAGTTGCAAGGCCTCAGTGACCAATCAATATTTTCTAAAACAAAAGTTTCATATGAATCATCATTTCAGGTTTTGAATTGTGAAACAATATGTGCATATTTACAACACAGAGAGAAAGAATGGGAGAACTGTGGACTTTTTGAAAATTTATTTTATTTGAATATTATTTAAGCAGCTAAAAGACTGAAAATCTACAAGTGCATGTACAAAGAAAGATCAGAATGTTTTAAAGAGGGAATGCCTATTGGCTGTCATCTATACAGTTATATCAAGAATAAAAATAAAATTGCGTCTCTAAAGACTGCAAGCTACATAAAACTCATCCAGATAAAAATTTATGGGCCACCTTTGAACTCTGATTCCTAAATTCTCTAGACTGGAACTTCTCAGACAAGACTGATTATTAATCACTCAAATTCCATCTTCATTTTATATGAACTGTGATTTTTCCACTAGGTTTTTATAAAAGGATGACTAAGCACACTGGGAACTTAAATTTAAAAAGCATCGTATTTTTATATTGAATCAGATATCAATAAGTCACAGTCTAGGATGCAAAAAATACATGAATTTTAAAATAAATTTTTATGATATCAAAGACATATTATCTTGTGGTCATAAACTCACTCATCCTCCTGCCTAAAATGCAGAATATGGACTGCTGTATTTAGCTGAGAAGCCTTTTCTTTATATTCTCAATGGATCTTTTCACTTACCATTTCAATATGTGGCAAAAAACTTTGAAATTTTTACTTATTATTGTTGTATGCATGTGTGTTTTGTCTCCACATGTATACCATGTTTCTGCAGTGCCCTCGGAGGCAAGAAAAGTCGTCAGTTACAGGCAGTTATTGAACACAGGCACTCAAGACAAGAAGCCAGTTCTATTTACCTCTGGGCCATCTCTCCAGCTCCAGTAGTTGGTAAATGCTTATAACATGTACTAATGGCCTAATTGTAACCAGTTATCATATTCAATCATTCATTCCAGGATAGAAGAATGCAGTTTGAGGCTTCTTTCATGGAAAATACAGGATTTTGAGTTCTAGTCAACTGAATATGCAAATAAAAACATCCACTTCCATACTGCAGCTAATAAAAATGTTCTCTAAGATTGTCCAATGTTCCTCCTCTAACATTAGGAATAAAAGGACCCATGACCTTTAGTAGATGCAACTGAAACTGCATGTAGGGGAATTTGTAACAACTACCTCTATAAGGCAGGCCAGTTCTTGAGCAACAGATATTTTTTTCTTATATTAAGCCAGTAAAGTTTGAGGGTTTTATGTCAGTAATTATATGCTAATGAATTCAAGATATGATTCCAGGTCTCTAAAACACATAGTGCTTCATTTATGAAAGTATACGCTTTCAGGAGATGGTGTAGTTATACTCTGGTGAGGATCCTTTATGTTTAACACTCCTTACATTTTGCTACTTTATGACAGGGCAGGCAGAAGACAGTAAGCTTTCTGGACTCTTCCTATGAGAGAATAAATCTCAGTTGTGAGAGATACAACTTCTTGGTTTATTACCATTTTAGTGGTTGTGAAACCTAGAAATAAGGTGTTGTTATCTAATGAGAAGTTAATTCCTGTCACCTGATACAGAAGGAACGACACAACAGGAAAGCAAGTATATTAGACAAGTCCTCTTTTTTCCCTTAGAGACACTTATGTGTCCTAGGTTCTCATTATCAGGATGTAATGTAAACCAAATTGTTTACAAAAATATTTACCTCCAAGTACTGTCTGTAGTTTCATTTCCAGCACTTAAAGTTTGAGGGGAGCACATTCAAACAATATTGCAGTAATAGTAAGGTTTAAATTACAACAAATAAACTGCATTATTCCAATATTTAGTCATGGCTTTTATTCATAGATTTTTAAAATGTTACCAAGTAGAAAAACACATAGGTTTTTAATTACCTTCTAAGCCCAGGTAAGACACACTTTACTTATAGCAAATAGCAGGCTGGACATTATTTTAGAAGAATATTTACTAGCCTAACAGTTTGGTAATTCTCCTCTTTATGTATTTTTGATAACATTAATTCAGTGTGGCTCTACATATATATTCCAAGAGGGACAGCAATCAGTGTGCCATGGTGACATTGAGAATTTATTTAGAAAATGTTCCAGGGTTTTCGGTTTCTTTTCAAATTGATTTTTCTTACAAGGTATGAAGCATTTAGGCCCCAAAGACTGAATGTCTAAATACACACACACACGCAAAAAAAAAAAAAAAAAAAAAAAAGTGGAATCTTGTAATTTGTACCATCTGAGAAACATTTGGCTTATAAATATGTAAACAGGATTCAACAACCACTACATTCTTGGAGCCTCCCCAGATGTGTTTTCAAAGAGTTGTTTGGGGCCTGCATTTTATGTTTTTCCCTTTTTTATTCTAAGTGTCCTGAAATATCACAGAAAGGGCAAGTGATTACCACATGAAGCTTTCTTCCAAATATGAAATATGCATGAGACATTCTTAGAGAAACACTGTATTTGCTGAGCTGATTTAACATCTTTGGGGGCTTAGTCTTAGTGTCTTCATTAGGCCTTCCAGAATACAGATTTGCATAAGAAACAATACTCAATTTAAATAAAACATTTGTTCTCTTAAGTATATCTTATAGGGAAAGCCTTTTTCTTTGTCTATAAAATTCAAATACTAGAAACAGTAAAATGTTGTATGAATATACTTCTTTAGAGACAAGGCCTTTTATTTTAATATTTGAATAGAGTTATTTTCTTTATGTTACATGTTCAAATGTATGTTTTATTTTCACGGTGGTGCTTATTCTAATCTTGGAAACCATCAGGTTTAGTTAGGTTTGCTATTAAACATGTAACATACACTGGCTACTAATTAATGAAGCTAAAGTTGATCCTGACCATAACCCTTATGACAGTGCTCCCCAAGTTTAGGGATTTTTAGCTGTTTGCTACAACCTGGCTTATTCTCACCTGAGAAGTGAAACATGAGTAGACAAGGGTCTGGAAATGTAGACTCCTCTTGTCCTAAAACATGAAGCAATTACATAAGTATTCATGAATTTTTAAAGTAATATAACAAAAGAAAATTAAAACTAATATGTGTTTCAGGCACATTGGTAGCTACTTGAGGTAGACAGATTACAGCAGAACAGGGACACCTCCAACAGGCCACAGATGCATTCCACTGGCCTTATCAGTTTGCTTTATCATATGCTTATATGTTCCAAAAATTCATTTGTCCCAAGACTGTTAAGTCATATATTTAAGTAGGCAATACATAGTTGTTAAAAAGAATACTAAGGAGGAGTTTGGGGCATGGCAAATATATTTTAAGAAAATTTAGCTCTCAAATTGCAAAACTCCCACCTCTTTACATTATTGAAGTTCTAATAATTCAATCAACCATTATAGTTACAGGAACTCTTGTTCACTTTTAAGACATTAATAACAATAACAGTGAGACATGTACTTTTCTATCTTTTATTAATTACACTTCATTCACTTTGTATCCCCTCTGTGGTTCTCTCCCTCCTCCCAACCTGATCCCTCCCTTCCTCCACACTCTGCATGGATGCCCCTCCCCAAGTCCACTGATATGGGAGGTCTTCTTTTCCTTCCTTCTGATCCTAGTCAATTAGGTCTCATCAGGAGTGGCTGCATTGTCTTCTGTGGCCTGGTAATGCTGCTTCACCCTCAGTGGGAGTTAATTAAAAAGCAGGCCAATCAGTTCATGTCAGAGACAGTCCCTGTTCCTATTACAATGGAACCCACTTGGATACTGAACTGCCATGGGCTACATCTGTGCAGGGGTCTTAGGTTATCTCCATGCATAGTCCTTGTTTGGAGTATCAGTCTCAGGAAAGACACCTCTGCTCAGATTGTTTGGTTCTGTTGCTCTCCTTGTGGAGTTCCTGCCCTCTCCAGATCTTACTGTTTCCCACTTCTTTCATAAAATTCCCTGCACTCCGCCTAAAAGTTGGCCATAAGTCTCAGCATCTGCATTGATATTCTGCAGGGCAGAGCCTTTCAGAGGTCCTCTGTGTCAGGCTCCTGACTTGTTCCCTCTTTTCTCCTTCTTCTGATGTCCAGCCTCTTTGAATTTCAGGATAGGAATTGAGCATTTTAGCAAGAGTCCTCCCTCTTGATTAGTTTCTTTAGGTGTACAGATTTTAGTAGTTTATTCTATATTATATGTATATATGAGTGAGTATATACCGTGTGCATCTTTCTGCTTCTGGCATAACTCACTCAGGATAATCTTTTCCAGATCCCACCATTTACCTGCAAATTTCATGATTTTCTTTTTTTTAAATTGCGGAGTAATATTTCATTGTGTAGATATACCACAATTTGTGCATCCATTCCTCCATTGAGACTAAGATAAAAAACTCAAGAGACAACACATGCTGGAGAGGTTGTGGAAAAAGGGGAACCCTCCTCCACTGCTGGTGGAAATGTAAACTTGTACAGCCACTCTGGAAAGCAATCTGGAGCTTTCTCAGACAACTAGGAATAGTGCTTCCTCAAGATCCAGCCATTCCACTCCTAGGCATATACCCAAAAGAGTCTCAAGTACACAATAAGGACATTTGCTCAACCATGTTCATAGCAGCCTTATTTGTAATAGCCAGAAGCTGGAAACAGCCCAGATGCCCCTCAGTGGAGGAGTGGATGCACAAATTGAGACATGTACTTTTAATTATATAAAACAATAACACTGAACATAAAAATATAGTAAAATTCATGTTTTATGTCCCAATAATCACCAATTTTTATTTTCATTTTATGTGTATATATATGAAGTCTTTCTATTACAAACTTACATTTTATTTTTTAACTTAATCTATTAAAGGGATGTATGTTGAAATTTTTTTTCTGTAAAAAATTAGCTATCAAAATCTTTAGTGTGGGAAATATAAGGTCCAGAGAGTATATGCCGCATTGTTAAAACACAAATTTACGTAATATGTGAAAGAATGGACATAGCTCTGTTTCAGTAAATATTTGATAATTTTGTAGATGTATATGTAAATGATAGAGCCATGTCCATATATGTATTTTACATATGTATATAATATTTTATCTTCTGAACACTGTGTGTTAACCGAACTTAAATCCTATAAAAACCACTTATCTCATAACATGTATTATTACCTCGTTTACTTAATACAACACTGGCAATAATTTTAATAACCCCATATTTTTTCAAATGAAACAAAATGTATGCTCAGCGCATGGTGTTGATACATTTGTGTACACATATACACACATATTTTTAACAATAATAACTAAGCAGGACGAGTCTATCAGTGTGAGAGTGAAGAGTACATGGAAGAAGTTGGGGGGAGGGGCTTGGGAATGGCCAGACAACAGAGAGGGGGAAAAGTAATTTAGTTATATTTTAATTAATTATGCCTAAAATACAATAGTAGACACTATAGTGCAAAAACTGTATGTGCTTCTTATAAATTAAACACCATAATAAATAGCTTAATATTTAGGAGGAAAACCTAAGACTGTACATGTTAATATAACTTTATCATGTGTTTTAGAAATTTTAGAAATATATTAGCATATATTGCTCAAATATCTCTTGTATCAGAACCTGAGGGTGCTCCCCTGAGTAAATAAATTGACTGGCCACTTTACCTGGAAAGTTTTCCCTTGAAAGTTCCACATTTCTACAGCTCTGTATCCTTTTGCCACATGTTCCCAATGCCTGTCTGCATACAAACCCTGCATTAACTAATCTCCCTGAGTCCAGATATTAAAACCCTAAAGACGTAAAGATGTCTTCATAAGACTAGCCCATAATGAGATAGCATCAAGTTAGTTCCTCTGTGTATATTTAATTCAACTTGATCAACACATTTTCTGGTAGTCACTTAGGAACTTGCTGAACCTTGAATATGTCCATCAAAGACAGATTACCTAATCCCCACTGCATCAATGTTGAGGATTATTCTGTTATGAATGGATTCATGTTGTTATCATGCAAACGTGCTCATCATCACTTGTTGCTTGGTTATACATGTAAATTTGAACATAAATGAGCAAAAGCCACTTTTCAAATTAAACACAAAGGGTGGATAAATATAGAAAAAATGTTCATCTTCATCTGTCACTCAAAATGGAAATGAATATCTCTCCTCATAGGGTATCTCCACCTCCCTTCTCACCTAGATCATCATCATCTCCATTTCTGTCTCTCTTTAGAAAACAAACAGGCATCTAGGGACAGTAATAAAATAAAATAGCCATACCAGAAGAGAACAACACAGAGGTAAAAAAAAAAAAAAAGGAAAAAGGGCAAGAAACACAATACAGACCCAGAGACACACATTTGCACACCCAGGAACCCCCCCCCAAAAAAAACCCCACAAAACTGTAAGCTGTAACATATGCAAAAGACTTGTAACATTAAAAAACTGTATAAGAGGAATCATTTTTGTGCTCTGAAAAACGATCTAAAAGTTCTGGAGAGCAAGCAGTAGTAGGTCTGTTCGGTGTCCCCTAGTGAAGACAGAAGGCACGTGTGTGCCCTTTCTCCCACCTTCAGGAACTCTTCAGTGGCTAATTTCTTCAACAATTTTTTTTTTTTTATTTCTTAAAGGCAAAATATTTTGTGCCCTGTGTTGCAAGACCATGATAGTTAGTAAACTCTTAATGTTTGGAAAGAGAATGGCAAGACGTTTGTTTCTTCCCTTTTAAAAATGTCTTAGAGAAATATAAGTGCAGGGAAGTCCAAGAAAATGAACAGAATCATATCACTGAAAGCATTGTGTTGGAGGGGTTTGGAGGTTTTATAATAAACCCTTTCTCTCCAAGCCCATGTTACTATCCATTGAACCAAAGCTCTCGGGAGTCTGAAAAGTCAGGCGATTGGGCATAAAGTCTAGAAATTTGGCTGTAGGACTGCATTACTTACCTTTTACAAAGAGTCTGTGGTTTTGCCTACTTTGGTGGCAGGCAAGTATATTTTAGTTACTTTGTCGTGACCCTGATCTATTTGGACTTTCCCCCTGAAATTAGAAGAGTTGTATTAGGCATTTACTCCTGTGAGTCTTCATGCAGATGTCTACCAGTCTTGTGACTACAGTGCAGATGACACACTTTGTGTTGTAGGAATCTCACTGCCAGTCCTGTCTGCCGGTGGCTCTGTTAGGCTAGGCTCTTCACTCCAAAGCTGGGACTCCCGTCCTTCTAGTTGGGAATCTACAGAAGTAATTTGAATGAGTTAAAACCAAATCTTGATAGCAGGAGACAGCTTCCTGGTCTAGATGTACAATTAGCTTAGGTTGTAAATTACTTTAAAGATGGTTTAGGAATGTCTTTAGTCTCTGTGTAAATACCAACATGCTTATTACGCATCGTAAACCAGTGTGTATGCCTGTGTATGGATTTGTAGAGCTGGTTTCTGCTTCAAGAGAAGCTGCACCTTTGATTTTATAAGGTCCTCTCCACCCGGAACCCTATAGACATTTGTAAATAGAACACTAAAATTTGTAGCAGTAGGATCAATTTGGGAAATATCTGCTGAGAGACCAAAAAGTTCATTTTTTAAGTACCTTGGTTAAAGAGTAAAGATTATTCCTCTTATTTTTTAAAAGAAGAATGCACTTTAACAAACACAGCTGCATGGGCAATTCAAACAATTCCATGAAGTGCAGTCCCCATCCAGAAACCACACTTTCTGAAAACCGTTCAAAGCAGAGTCCACACTGGCTGCTGAGCTCACTGCCTGTAGGTTGAAGCTCAGATTCTGATGAATTGTGAGACAAGCAGGGCGGCTTCAAAGAGCAATGTGAATACAGCCAGAAGCTTCAGACAGGTCTGTAAAATGGCGGGTCCTGTATTTACCACTAACTAGCAAAACTGACAGAAAAACTCATAGAAATAAATGTTTAAGAATCCTTCCTGCTGGTGTGCACTCCTTCCAATAGCAGACTTTTGCAAATGGAGTTGTACAGTCTATATTTAAAAAATTGTATGTTTGTAACAAATAAAGTATGCGGAAAAGTGAATGACAAAAAAAAAAGGTAGATTCTTCTGACACAACAGAGACAAAGGGCTTTCAAAGGTACTGTTATTTTGTGTTTTCAGTCTACTGCTGGGCTTGGGGTCTACCTTTAAGAGTGGTTTGCTTCCCCTGGGAAAATTCCTTGAAGAAAACTAAATTTTCATCTTTTTTTTGAGGGGAGACTCTTTTCTTTGATTTTTTATTGCCTTATCATTTATTACAATTTATTCACTTTGTATCCCTCTTATAGTCCTCTCCTTCATCTCCTGCTAGTCTCTCTCTCTCCTCCCTCCCTCCCTCTCTCTCTCTCTCTCTCTCTCTCTCACTGTAAGTGTGTGTGTGTGTGTGTGTGTGTGTGTGTGTGTGTGTGTGTGTGTATTTGGTTGGCTGGCTGGCTGGCTGGCTGGCTGACTGTGTAGGTATTTGTCTGTCTGAGTCTGTGTCTTGATAATTTCTCACGTATCTCAGGCTGCCAAGGCCTAACACCTAGGATGACTTTGAACCTGTGAACCTGCCTCCACCTACCGAGCTGCTGAATTGCAAGCTTCTATCACTATGCTTAGCGTATGGAGTGCTGCTCACCAATCAAAAGCCCTGTCCATGCTTGGCAGTCACCATAATGCCTAATCTACAGCCCCAACATCATAAACCTTTTTATTTTCAGTTAACAGTTGCTGCATTATTTAAATCTCTCTCCAGTCAAAGTAACTTTGTATCACAGAGGCTGGGTCCTATAGATCCTGTTCATTTTATTTCAGCCCATTGTTGGTCCAGCCAGAACAATGCAATTAAAAAAAAAAAAACCACAGTTATTCTGCACCAAGTAGATACTGAATCTGTGGCTCTATCAATTACCTTTCTGTCTGGGGTTTTCAGACTTTTTTTTTAAAAAAAAAACACTTTCACTAATAATTATAGTTCTGAAATATATAAAATAAAATACAAAATTCTGTGTTAGTTATACTCATCCACTAGTCCACTGATAGGGAAAGTCCTCCTTCCCTACTATTTTACCCTAGCCTATCAGGTCTCATCAGGACTGGCTATATCCTTGTTCTCTGTGGCTATGCAAAGCTGCTCTCCCACTCCCTACCCCGTGCCCTAGGGAGGTGAACAAAGAGCTAGCCACTAAGTTTCTTCAGAGAAAGCCCCTGGTCCCCTTATTAAGGAACTCACCTGGAGACTGAGCTGCCATGGCTACATCTGAGCAGAGAGTCTAGGTCCTCTCCAGGCATGGTCCTTGGTTGGCACTTCAGTTTCTGTAGGGCACCCTGGGTCCAGATTGTTTTGGTTCTGTTGGTAAACTTGTGGAGTTTCTCAAACAGTATAGACAACATAAGCAGAAGTCAGTGAGTAGGACAGGAGCCTTCCACAGAGGGCTACTGAAAGAATCTACCCAGCAGGGTATTGAAGCAGATGCAGAGGTTCAACCAAACTTTGTGCAGAGTGCAGGGAATCTTATGGAAGACAGGGGAAATAAAAATGTCTATTTTTTTATAAATTTATATATTTATGTATTTATTTAACATCCCAATCATAGCCCCCTCTCTCCTCTCCTCCTGGTCCCATCCTCCTTCCTTCTTTTCTCTATCCCCCTTTCATACTCCTCAGAACAAGATATGGCCCCCCAACCAGCCCAACAAAGCATATCAAGTTACACCCAGACTGAGTGCATCCTCTTCCCCATGGCCTGGCAAAGCAGCCCCAAGACTGGAAGTGATCAAAAAACAGGCAACAGACTCCATGTCAGAGTCAGCCTCTGGTCCCCTTACTAGGAAATTCCACATAAAGCCAGAGCTGCCTGTAGGCTACATCTGTGTAGCAGTCCTAGGTTGATGCTTCAGTCACCTCAAGCCCCCCTGAGCCTTGATTAATTGACACTACTGGTCTTCATATGGCACTCCTCTCCCCTCCAGGTCCTTCTATTCTTCCTCCACTTTTCCACAAGACCCTAGGTGTGAGACCTCAGTCTCTGTGACTTGGTATGTACATCATTCTCTTGTGTCTGGAATACAATTTTCCTGGAGTCATCCTTCACTTCTGGCTCTTCTAATGTTTCTCTCTCCTCTTTTATATAGGTCCCTGAGTCCAGAAGAGAGGACTTCATGAAGACTGCACATTTATGATTGGGTGCTCCAAAATCCCTCACTCTCTGCACATTGTCCAGGTATGAGTCTCCATTCTCTACTTCAAGAAGAAGCTCTCTGTTGATGGTTGAGCAAGGGACTAATTATTGTGCATACTGAGTATCATTCTGAATCATTTCATTGTTATGTTACCTTAGCAAGACAATAGGATTTGGTTTTCCCCAAGGTCCTTTGCCTATCTAGTCTCAAGTAATTTGTCACACTAGTAGTTAAGGCATGGGTTCAATGAGATACATATCTGTTGAAATATGCCCTTACCATCAGTTTGTGGAGCACAACCAATAGCCTTTGCAATACTCTGAGTAATTTGAGGGTTTCCATAGCAACTATTTGGCTGAGACTTAAATAGATATAATCCATTCCTGTTACTGCAGGGTTTATTCGGTGGTTTAAAATTTCTGACTGTGGCATTCTTTCACTTATTCTCTGGTAACTCCATTTAGATTATAGATAGATTGATAATATATATTATATAATTACAATTATTAATTAATAATTATATATAATATATATTATTATCATATATCAAAAATATCTATGATATATATGTACATAGTTTAGGAAGCTATTTAGAAGAAGATTTCCATATGGTTACACTTGGTCCTTAATGTTGGTTGTTTCTCCCCGTTTTTCCTCCATTATCTCTTTCTTCCATCCTTCCCCAAATTTCCCTGTTTCTCTATAATTATTTATTCTATTTTTCTTTCTTTGGGAGAACCTCTACTCCACTCAACTCCCTTATTAGATTCCTTACCTCTGTAGTAATACAGATTGTAGCACACATATCAAAGACTTAAAAGTTAACATCCAATTATAAGAAAGAAAATATATTTGTCTTTTGACATTTGTTACCAAACTCAGGTATTTTTTCTAGTTCCAACCATTTGCCTATAAATTTCATGATTTTTTAAACAGTTGACTAATATTCCATTTTGTAAAGATTACATTTTCATTATACATTCATAAGTTCTGGCTATGATAAACAAAGCTTCAATAAACATATATGAGGAAGTATCTGTGTTGTAGGATGGAAATCCCTACTTGGTATATGTCCAAGAATAGTATTCATAGGTCTTGAGGTAGATATATTGCCAAGTTCTTCTGAAGGTACCACACTGATATCTATAGTGTTGGTATAAGTTTATACTCCTACCAACAAAGCACGAGTGTTAGCCTTTACCCACATCTTCACCAGCATGAGATTTCATTAATTTGTATTGATTTTACCATTCTGGCTGGTGTGAGTTGAAGTCTCAAAGTAACTTTAATTTACATATCCCAAATGGTTAGGATGTTGAAACAAATACGTTTATGAAATGATTCATTGATGTCTTTTCTGCCATTAAACTCACAAAGACCAAACATTGCCTGTCTGTTATAGATCCTCAGTAGCCAGTCATTAAATATAAGTTGCCTAGATATTGACATGAACTTCTATGCAACCCCATCCAACCTAGAGTAATTCCTGAGGACTTGTATATTTAATGAAAGTCAAATTTAAAAAAAAAAAGTCTCTGTGGACTCCCATGGGCCTGGGTTAGGCCCATGTATGTATGTCTTGTTGTGAAGTCCTTGACCCCTCAGGCCTCCTCAACCATTGCCCCAACTCTTCCACAGAACTCCCTGAGCTCTGTCTAATGTTTGGCTGTGTCTCTGCATCTGTTTCCATCAGCCGCTGGGTGAGGCTTCCTTTCAGAGGAATTATGCTAGGATCCTGAATTCAAGCATAGCAGTGTAACATTAATAGTGTCAGGAACTGGTTCTCTCCCATCGGGTGGATCTCAAGTAGGACCAGTCTTTGGCTGGCCATCCATTCCCTCAACCTTTGTTGTATCTTTGTCCCTGCACATCTTGTAGGAAGGAAAAATTTGAGACTAAGGTTTTGTGGGAGAGTTGGTGTCTTCCCCCCCCCCCCCAAATAGAAATCCTGCCTGGCTATTGGAGGTAGCTACCTAAGGCTCCATAACCCCTGTCACTAGGAGTCTCAGCTAGGGTGACCCTCTCATTGCCATTACTGAAATAAATAAATTCAATATTACCAATCCATGAGCACGGGATATCTTTCCATCTTCTGATATCTTCTTCAATTTCTTTCTTCAGAAACTTGAAGTTTTTTAATTTTTATTTTTTTAAGTTGGACTAAACATGTTTTAGAAAAGAATTTATCTATGAATTATACAAGCAACTTTGATCTTCAATTTAGCACTGCCTTTTAGTCAAAAGAAGGAAGGTAGTTCTGGAAGAGAATCCATAAGGAAGTTCCAGAAAGCAGATGATTGTAAGACTAAAATACTTTACTACAAACATACTGTAGGAGCCAGGGACTTAGCAGAGCATAAAACACATATGTATTTTGAATATCATCACTGGTGTGTGTGTGTATGTGTGTGTGTATGTGTCTATGTGTGTGTGTGTGTGTGTGTGTGTGTGTGCATGAGTATGAGTGATTGTGCATATGTGCATGCATGTGACTGGTGACTAAATTAGTATATACCGTGGTCACCGTATCCTTGGAATAAATATCTTCTCTTTCGTATTTACACACTCGTGCTTTATAGTTGTGGGTCAAGATATCCAGATAGCCTTCATCTTTTGTATAACAAGTTAAAGCTGTTTTTGGTAGTATGTACCCGTTATATTGAAGTTTAGATTTGGTTTGTTTCTTTTTTCATCATGTATATTATTATCCTGCCTAAGTTTTTTTCTGTAACTTTACTCAAGAACCCCCTAATATTTTTCCAATTAAACATCACTCAACTATGCTATTGTTTTGTTGAGCTAATAAGGCAAATAAAAGAAAACAAAAAGTAGCTATTTAATCAGTCTAGGGCACAGGATTCATTGTATTCTATTCTCTGTAAATTTTTAAGGAGTAGGGCAAGCTAATTCTTTATAATTTTCCTGAAAGGTTTCATTTCAAGATGCACACACTGTCTTTATTTCATCTGTAATGTTACATGACTTCATATTTAAAACTTAAGTTTCCTTGAATAATTAAAAAAAAAACTTTAAAAAATGTTTTCTAAGTTTGTGCTCAAGCATGCACAAGCCTATCCATGATTGTCACAGTGTGCATTTTGAGGCAAAGGACAGTCATGGAGTCTGTTTTTCATCTTTTATTAGACAAGGTTTTTGTTGTTGTTGTTTTCTGTGACTCTTCACCACACCACTGCATGGACCAAGCAAGCTGGCCCGTTAATGGTGTTAATTCTCCTGTCTGAGCCTATCATGTTTCGGTGGGAACAATGGGATTATAAATATGTGCTACCCCTCTCAGATATACATGGATTCCGGTGATTCAAAATCAGGTCTGTACACTCTTTCATCAAGTGCTTTGCTGGTTGTATCATCTTTGCAATTCTCGACTTTTAATTTTCTCTTACAAAAATGTTATTTTTTTGGTCAAAAAAGCCCAAATCTCACCTGATACCAGGGTCAGATGAAAGGGGAGGAGGTCTTCCTTATCAGTAGACTTGGAAAGGGGCAGGGAGGAGATGAGGGAGGGAGGGTGAGATTGAGAAGAAATGAAGGAGCAGGATACAGGTGGGATACAGAATTAATAAACTGTAACTGATAGTAAAAAATTTTAAAAAAATCTCTGTGTTTGGAAGGTAGGGGCAGGAAAATTGAGAAGTTAAAAAAAATGGCTATATAGTGGGTCTGAGGCAAACCTGAAAGTAAGAACCAAAACATTAATATACAAAATTAAGTTTGCCTACTTAAATTTTTAAAAATTGAACTATGAATAATTTGGAATATAAAGCTAATATGAAGCATTTAATCATTAATTGAATTATCTTAACTCAGCAACATAGCCAGGAAATGTTTAAATTATATATAACATTATTTTGTTATTTGATATTTCTTTTGCTAAATGTCAAAGTATTCACACTCAATTTTTTAATTCTTTACTATAGAATGGCACTCAAAAAAAGATATTCTGAGTTATAATTAATATGAAGCCTGCATTTTACCTTGGATCAATAATGATACCTCTTTATTTTCAAAACTGAGATATAAAATTTTATAATAGCAAAATTTAATAACCTTTTTCAATAAAAAAGATTTTGAAGTATTATGAATCCAGTAAAGAGTTATATTCTAAGAATCTTTTCAGAAAAGATGCTTCTTATCTACAATTCTTCTAATTAAATAAAAAATACCAGAATTGCAGTTTCATCTAGGAAGTACAACATTTTAGCACCCATCATCCAAATATAACAGGTAATATGAGATTCAGTGTAAGCACAAAGGGCTATTGTATGATTTCCAAAAGAGACATTATAAATTAATGAGAATAATGAAGGATTTTGTGGCCAGATACCTAACTTTATAAATAATGTTCACACTATTTTTTATTCAATTGCACCTAGTTACAAGAAACAGAAATGTTTAAATTAAAATGTGAGATTTTAATAACATTAGAAAATAAAGCTTGTCTTCTTTTTATTTTTAATTTTATTTTTATTAATTACAATTTATTAACTTTTTATCACAGCTGTAGTCCCCTCCTTCATTCCCTCCCAATCCCACCCTTCTTCCCTCATCTTCTCCCTGCCCCTCTCTCAGTCCACTGATAGGGGAGGTCCTCCTCCCCTTCCATCTGACCCTAGTTGATCAGGTCTCATCAGGACTGGCTTGTCTTTCTCTGTGGCCTGGTAAGGCTGCTCCCCCTTCAGGTGGAGGTTATCAAAGCGCCAGCCCATGAGTTCATGCCATTACTAGGGTACCTACTTGGACACTGAGATGCTATTGGCTACATCTGTGCAGGGATTCTAGGATACTTCAGGCATGGTCCTTGGTTGGAGTGTCAGTCTCAGAAAAGACACCTGGGCCCAGATTGTTTGGTTCTGTTGCTCTCCTTGTGGAGCTCCTGCCCCCTCCAGTACTTTCTATCGTTCCCTTCTTTTATAAGATTCCCTGCACTCTGCCCAATGTTTCGTTATTAGTCTTGGCATGTTTTGATACCCTGCTGGGTAGAGGCCCTCTGTGGTAGGCTCATGTCCTGTTCCTTTTTTCTCCCTCCTCCGATGTCAATGTCCATCCTGTTTGCCTTTCTGAATGAAAACTGCGCATCTTACCCAGGGTCCTCCTTCTTGATTAGCTTCTTTAGGTGTACTAATTTTAGTATGTTTATCCAATATTATTTGTCTAATATCCACTTATAGGTGAGTATATACCATGTGTGTCTTTCTGCTTCTGGGATATCTCATACATTTATACAATGGAATACTACTCAGTAATTATAAACAAGGAAATCATGAAATTTGCAGGCAAATTGTGAGATCTAGAAAAAAAAAACATGTCTTCTGTAAGGATTTTAAAGCATTTTGAAAACTGAAAATGACTACAAAAGTGGGAATGGCAGAAGTGCTCAAGAGGGAAATAGTGGCACACAGATCTGGGCAGTGGGAAAATGGAGAAATAGTTGGGGGAAATTCACCTTGGGGAACATTAGAGATGGTTACACAGAGGGAGAGTTAAAGATGAGGAAAAAAACACACTAAGTTTATTTGAGAAATCATAAAAAAATATATTTTAAGTTTGTGTGTGCATTTATCTGTGCATGTGTGTGTAACAATAATAATTAAAGAAAAAGAGACTGTCAACATGGGAGGTGGGATGGCATGTGAGGGCTCAAAAGAGGTTCGTGAGGGGGCTGGAGGGAGGAAAGGGCAGAGGAGAAAACATGAAGTAACTCTTATTTCAAATAAACACATTTTTTAATAGTAAAGCTTTTAAAATTATTATCATTTATTACAATTTATTCACTTTGTATCCTGGTTGTGGACCTCTTCCTTATCTCCTCCCAGTTCCACCCTCTCTCCCTCTTCTCCTCCTATGCTCCTTTCCACTGATAAGGGCAGTCCTCCTCTACTTTTATTTGACCCTAACCAATCAGGTCTCATCAGGACTGGTTGCATTGTCTTCATCTGTGTCCTGTCAAGGCTGCACCCGCCCAAGGTGGAGGTGATCAGAGAGCCTGTCACTGAGTTGTTACAGGAGAAAGTCCCTGCTCCCCTTATTAGAGAACCCACTTGGAGACTGAATCTATGGGCTACATCTGAGCCTGGGTTTTAGGTTCTCTCCATGCATTGTTCTTGGTTGTGGTATCAGTCTCTGCAGGGCCCCCACGGCTCAGTTTTTATGGCTCTGATGGTCTCCTTGTAGAGCTCCTGTCCGCTCCAAGTCTTTCTATCTCCCCCTTCTTTCATAAGATTCCCTGTACTCTGCCCAAAGTTTGGTTGTCTCAGCCTCTGCCTAGAAACTTCTATCAGTAGTCTTTCAGAGGCCATCTGTGGTAGGCTCCTGTCCTGTTCCATATCTTATCCTGTTTCCAATGTATACCGTGTTTGTTCTTCTGAATGAGGATTGAGCACATTCCCTAGGGTCTTCCTTGTTGTTTAGCTTCTTTAGGAGTACAGATTTTAGTATGTTTATTCTATATCATATGGATAATATTCACTTATGAGTGAGCTTATAGCATGTTGTCTTTCTGCTTCTGGATTACCTCACTCAAGATAATCTTTTCTAGTTCCCAACATTTGCCTGAAAATTTCATGATTTCCTTGATTTTAATAGCTGAGAAATTGTGAAATGTACCACAATTTCTGTCAAAGACATCAACATAAAACCAAACACACTAAACCTGTTATAAGAAAAAGTGGGGAAGAGTCTTGAACTCATTGGCACAGGAGACAACTTCCTGAACAGAACACCATCAGCACAGGCTCTAACAGCAACAATCAATAAATGGGACCACATGAAAGTGAAAATCTTCTATAAGGCAAAGGACACTGTCATCAGAACAAAACAACAGCTTACAGATTGGGAAAGGATCTTCACCAACCCTCTATCTGACACTGGGCTAGTATCCAGAATATATAAAGAACTTAAGAAGTTAAACACTAGCAAACCAAGTAATCCAATTAAACGTGGAGTACAGAGCTAAAAACAATGTTTTTAAAGAGGGTGAACCTGGGAAAAATTGGAGCTAAACTGAAGAGTGAAAAATAATCAGAATATATTAAATGAAATTCTCAAAGTCTTAACACAATTTTACTAGATGTTATTTTACAGTACTTTGTGTTAGTAATAGCTTTATTTTGTAATGTAAAGTAGAAAATTAAAATATATAACTGTGGGACATAATTCAATATACTTTCTTTATTGCTTATATTTTTTACAAGTACATTTATTGATTATTTGCAAAGACATATTGAAGTAGTTCACTGTCTGCTTCTCAGTAAGAGTCTTTTTTTTACCTTCAGAATTTCTCTTAATGTGACATAAATATTATTTCAAAATTTAATGTGTTTTACATTTCATGAAATATCAAACATATATTATATTGTATTTTTGTTCTTATAATTCATTATATAACAACTCCCTTTCCTTTCTCCACTCTAAACCCTCTCCTATATACCTCCCCACTGTCAAATCTGTAGCCTTTTTTTTTCACTAATTGGTATCACATGCAGGTGTGTGTGTACACATTTCACATATACATACATACATACATACATACATAGTAAATATTATAAGAGCTGTCTTTTCCCACAACTTTCTCAGGAGAGCCAATTAAAACACAAATTTCTGACATGTACTGTAGATCATATCTGAGAAAGCATGAAGACAAGGCAGAAGGTCATATCCAGATTCAGGGTACACTGACCAGATTGGGATATATAAAACAATTGGGTTTGTGGTTTCATTTGATATATATTAATTAATATAATACATAGTAACATATTAATATTAACTAATTTATAAACCATGTATGCATATGATTGCATATTGGTTGATATATAAATTTTACATATATTAAGTTATGCCCCATGCCCAAACCAGTGAAGTTTGAAGAAGCATCTAGATCTACATGGGATCTGAAAACTGAAACAAATTTTTTTTCTTCAAGGAATTTTATAAATATATGCAATCTAAATGTTACTTCATTAAATATGTTTAAATACTGATGGAAGCAGAAAAATGTGTCTACAATCATGAAGAGCAGAGGTGAAAGCTGACATTTTAATTGCTCTGCTACCATGCTACAGGAATTGCTGGGACAGAGAAGAGTGTGAGAATTACTAGCCAGGGATTATTGCTGAAGTGATGATAGCTGCTGCTTAATCACCTGCCTCACAACAGAAATTTGCCATTGACTCTACACAGGCAAAATCATATTGTGCAGGTAAGAGTAATATCGTGTTTTTTGATCTGTTGCTGGTTACAATTACATAATGCTTATTAAACTCTATCAGTCTATCTCCACATATATTTAAAATCATTTTTACATTTATTTTGCTATATTCCCATTTAAGTTAAAAAAATCATATGTGTTTGGCTATATACCCATGATATGAAGTTATTTAATCTTTGTATCATGTCACCAATGAAACAGTGCTATTAGTATAACTATTAAATAAATGCAAAACAGGAATTGAGGAAAAGGAATGAGCATGCTATGGCTGTGCTGTTTTCCTGTCTCCTTTCTTCCCTCCCCAACTCTTAAGGTAGTTAGCTAGTACATGATTATATATTAATTAAAGGTTGTTTATTGAACAGAATTTTGACTGTTAAAGTATACATAACTACCAATTTGAGTGCATTTACTGTTTTGCTTCTAAAGTTAATGGGACCAAAACTATTCAAATAGATTTTAAGCTTTCCTTTTTATTAGCTCAATAGTCATGTACAGTGAAAGAAATAGAAAAGAAATATTTTTGTTATATTAAAGTATAGTATTTCCACAGAGGTCCATTGTATTTTTGTGTGTTTAAATGTGTGTTTATGTGAAAAAGAGAGAGGAGGTGTGTATTGAAGTTACAAGCCAACATTTTCTTCCATGATCTCTTTTCCACTTTATTTTTTTCTCCATATATTAGGAGAAGATATCTTACTGAGTTTAGAGTTTAAATATTTGTTATTCCATAGGAAGTTAAGAACTTTTCTTTCAAGGTCTGTAAAGAATTGTGTTGGTAATTTGATGGGAATTGCATTGAATGTGTACATTGCTTTTGGTAAGATGGCCAGAAGCAAGAAGGAAGAACCTGGATAAGATGCTCAATCCTCATTCAGAAGGGCAAAAGGGATAGATTTCAGAACAGGGTGAAAGCAAGGAACAAGACAGGAGTCTACCACAGAGGGCCTCTGTAAGACTCTACTCAGCAGGGTATCAAAGCAGATGTTGAGACTCATAGTCTAACTTTGGGCAGAGTGCAAGGAATCTTATGAAAGAAGGGGAAGATGGAAGACTTGGAGGGGACAGGACCTCTACAAGGGGAGCAACAGAACCAAAAAATGTGGGCCCAGTTGTCTTTTCTGAGAGTGATACTCCAATCAAGGACAATGCATGGAGAAATCCTGCACAAATGTAGCCCATGGTAGTTCAGTTTCCAAGTGGGCTGCCTAATAAGGGGAACAGGAGCTGTCTCTGACATGAACTCAGTTGATGGTTCTTTGATCACCTCACCTTGAGCTAGGAGCAGTCTTTCAGGCTACAGGGGAGGACAATGCAGCCAGTCCTGATGAGACTTGATAGACTAGGGTCAGATGGAAGGGGAGGAGGAGCCTCCCCTATCAGTGTACTTTGGTAGGGGCATGGAAGGAGAAGAGGAAGGGAGGGCAGGATTGGGAGGGTAAAAGGAAAGGGGCTACAAAGTGAATAAACTGTAATAAAAATTTTTAAATGAGAAAAAAATAAAGAATATATTTGGCTAGTCTAGCTGATAAGGATTGTACCTATTGCCATGCTCGTTTGTCACGCCCAGTTTTACACGTGTGCTGGAGATCAAGTAAAATTGCTCTTGTTTGCATAGTAGGAATTTTAGTGATTTTCACAGCATTGTGTCATTAATCTTGATGCAGTACATAACATTAGAAGATTCAAACTCATGGCTGATTTTCAAATAATGAACGATTGAATTAAATACAATCAAATAAATATGAAAAGATCAGTTAATTACTGACTTGGAAAAGTGAATCTCTATTAAGAGGGATTTTAAATTTTCTAATGTAATGTAAGGTTCTGACTTTTCGGCCCACCTGTGCAGATTTTGTATGCTGGAATTGGTATCTAAAGACCTGAAAGAATAAGATGATACTATAACACTACAGGCAATATTACTTTAGTTTCAATGTACTTTTATACATGCATGTAACAAAAAAGCGATGACTCAGTGAAGGTTGAGTTCGGAAAAGACAGGATCAGAAACACATGTAAATAAGCACTTGTAAGCAGAGACTAAATATTAACAGAGCAGCCTTTTCCCAGAACATTAGCTGGACAGACCAATTCAAATGCAATTGCCTAACATGTACTATAGTATATATCTGTGAAAACGTGGAAACAAAGCAGAAGGCCATATCCAGTTTCAGGGTACACTGAATAGATTGTGTTCTGTAACTGTGAGCTGACTTTTAAAAATAAATATGTCTTATTAATTGAATTTAAACGTTTGCCACAGGAGGCATGGGATCAGTCCAAGAACAATCCAGGGAACTTGAGGTAAAAGTTCCTCTGACTTTCTTTGGAGCTTCTCTCACAGGTCGCCAAGGCAGCATTCACTATGGGTCACTCTCTTGACCACGGATGGGAGACTTTTGATGACAGCTTCTATTTCCTTAGGGGATATAGGACTAATTAATTTATTTACCTGGTCTTTATTTTGCTTTGGTAAGTGGAATTGGTCCAGAAAATTGTCCATTTCATTCAGATTTTCAAATTTTGTGGAGTATGGGATTTTGAAGTAAGACTAATTTCCTCAGTGTCTGTTGTTATGTCCCCCTTTTCATTTCTGATTTTGTTAATTTGGATAGTGTCTCTCTGCCTTTTGACCATGTTCCAACAGTAAGTTAAAAAATAAGTCACAATATGCCTAGGAGTGGTATAGCTGGATCTTGAGGAAGCACTATTCCTAATTTTGTGAGAAAGCATCAGATTGATTTCCAAAGTGGTTGTAGAAGTGTACATTACAATCAGCAATGGAGGATCTTTCCTCTTTCTCCACATCCTCGCCATCATGTGTTGTCACTTGAGTTTTTGATCTTAGACATTCTGATGGATGTAAGAAAGAATTTCAGAGTCATTTTGATTTGATTTGATAAGTTGAGGACTTTGAGCATTTCTTTGTTTCTCCACCATTTGATATTCTATGTTGAAAATTCTCTGTTTAGTTTGTGTCCCATTTTTTTAATTGGATTATTAAGGTTGTTGGTGTTCAATTACTTGAGTTCTTTATACATTCTAGATATTAGCCTTCTGTTGGATGTAGGGTTGGTGAAGATCTTTTCCTAGTATGTAAGCTGTTGTTTTGTTCTGTTGACAGTGTCCTTTGCCTTACAGAAAATTTTCAGTTTCATGAGGTCCCATTTATTGTTCATTGATCTTAGAGCCTGTGCTGTTGGTGTTCTGTTCAGGAAGTTGTACTTTTACCAATGAGAACAAGGCTTTTCCCAACTTTTTCTTCTAACAATTTTAGTGTGTCTGGTTTTATATTGTGGTCATTTCCTCACTGTGTATAAAACAATAATATATATATATATATAATACTAAACTTTAAATTAAGTTTTCTATTCTGAGGTAATGGAAATACAAATCAAATTTCATCTAAAGCACAATTTTTATTTTTTTATTTGCTGCTGGAGAAAAAAAAATGTTTGTTGTTCCACACAAAGCCTAAATAGATATCAAAAGTAATTTTTAGATTATCTTTTTAAATTTTTACAAGGAACATTTTCCTTATTTGGATATTTTGCTATAGACCTTCAAGTTTCCAATTGGGTATATGTATTTCAGATCTGAGTCTCTGTCTGTCCATGTTTCTGGGAGTTTGCAGTTTCTTGCCAACACATACTAAAACCCAAGTTAAGATCAGTAATGTGATAAGAACGATCTAGATACCCTCAACTTAACTCAGCTGGGCATTTAGTAATTGCCTTTCATACATATATATATATATATATATTGGAATCATTTTTTTCTGCATAAATGCAGTTGTTGGCAAAAAACTCTGTAAATACTAAAATTTTCTCTACTGTTTTAGAACATTTGATATTTTTACAGATCATAAAATGTACCACTAGATTCCTAGGTTAAATGTAATCCAATCGATCACTATGATGGAATTCTTCATATCCTATTTTTGACAGATGGCACCCCATCTGTTTGTGTTAAGAGACTCACAGTATACTCACTGATCACTTTATTCCCCATATGCTCTGGTTGTAGATAGAGTATAGCAAACACATTGAATATTGTTATCATTCACTTTATTTTGTCTTTGTTTCAACAATCAATATCTTCAGGAAAATGTCATTATGGCTGTGGTAGAGTTATACATGACGCAGCAAAATCTGTAGTGGCTGGTATATCAATTCACTAGAGAGGTTTGTGTTGAACAAGCCAAATTTAATGAATTACTTTACCCTTTTATAAGTGAAAAAGGGAAAAAAATCTTTACTTTTAATTAGTTCATAAAGTATTAGTTTCTTCCATTGTAAATAAACAGAAAAGAATGAACACGTACTAGAATGGTCCAGTGTACTAATTCAAAATTTAAGCTTTGGTGATAATCATCACTAGGAGGTTGTGAATCTGTACTTGGGAGCTTTACCTGAAGGTATATTTTTCCATTACTGTGTTAAAATACCATGATCAAGGTCACCTAAAGAGGAAAGTTTCCAGAAAAACAAGAGTCCATGATGTCAGGAAGAATAGCAGCAAGCACCAGCAGAAGTGGTCAACACTGCAAAGAAAGAGCTCACTTCTTTTACTACAAGCATGAACCAGATTGCCGGAGCCAGGCAGCCAGGCAGTGGAGTCCAACGGTTCTTGAGTCGGGAGTGAGCATTAATATTAATAAAATAAACACACAGCACACAGGAAACTTTTTAAAGGTCCAGACTCAGCAAAAGGCAGGCTGCTGCAGCAATCAACTCGAGCAGCAAGTCTCAAGTCTCTGCCTTCTCCTCTGCCTCTAGCCCTCTGTTTTCTAACATTTAAATTTCCCACATTATACTTGCTTTTTGTGAAATCTTAGGACTGGTTCATGCTCCACGTCCTCCAAGCTCTCTCCTCCCACTCTGCTCTCCTAGTGTTCTCTTCTCCTCGAGCTTCTCCTTGCCCCTTCTCCTCCCACTCTTTCCTGTTCTCTGGCTCCTCCCATTGCACAACCTTGTATCTAGTTGCTTTATTTGTGTCCTGTTTGCACAAGAGTTGAGACAGGAAGCTTGGAGCATCATCTTTAGCCTTCTTCTACAGTAACTGTCTGCCTGTCTTTTATTGTAGAGTTTCTAAGCCAGAGTAGAAACATCTCAAAATGATGGTTTAAATTCCATGAGGAGCCTGAGGAAGAGGTGTGATCCTCACGAGCTATCCTACCTGCTGTCACAAACAAAAGGAGATGGACTTGCAAATTCTACCCTGCCTTTAGAGAAGGTCCAGTAAAAGCAGTCTCTCTGCTGAGATTTAAATATCAAAGCAGCTGCCAGAGCTACCAAATTGATCAAAGTGGGGTTGGAATGAATCCTTATACCCCCCTAGCACTCTCCCAGTGATGTACTTCCTGCAGCAAGGCCACACCTCCTAAGCCTCCCTACACAGCACCACCAACTGGAGATCATGTATTCAAATACCCAAGAGTAAAGATGATGTTTCTCCTTCAAACCACTACCTATTGGTATATTATTTTGTGCAATTTGCTTTGCTGTAAATTGAGATGAGATGATGTTTCTGTATGAAGTCTTTTTGGAAATGAAATAAAGCAATTCATAGGGGTTTTGCCATGCTTTAGGCTTTTATTTTAATTTATTGATGACAACAAGACACAAAGATAGTTTTAAGAAAAAAAGACTGAGATTTTTCCATAGTGGCATCGATGATGATTAAACTGAATAGTCAATGGACTATTTTAGCATCATCTAGGAAACACATATCCTAGACATGTGTGTGAGGGTTTCCAGAGAGGAAGGAAGATTTACTGTGAGTATAGGAGCTATCACCCCATGCCTGGGATCCTGGAAATAATCAGGCAAAAAGAAGCAATAAAAATCAGCATTGGTCTCCCTTTGTTTCCTGGGCATTGATGAGATGCAGTGTGTCCAGCTGTTTCATACTCTTGCCATGTTTTTACTTACTTACTTACTTACTTACATACTTATTTATTTACTTTACATCCTGCTCCTAGACCCCTCCCTCCTTTCTTCCTGGTACCGTCCTCCCTCCTCTCCCCTCTATCCCTCAATCCCTATTCCTCAGAAAAGGGGAGCACCACCCCACTTCATGAAGTTGCATCAGGACTGAGATCATTCTCTTTTCCCTGAGGCCTAGCAAAGCAGCCCCATCAGAGTGGAGTGATCAAAAAGCAGGCAGCAGAGTCCATGTGAGAGTCAGCCCCAGCTACCCTTACTAGGGACCCACATGAAGCCTGACCTGTCCATATGTGTAGGGGGCTTAGGTCCAGTATATGCATGGTCTTCAGTTGGTGCTTCAGTCCTCTCCAGACCCTGTGGACCCTGGTTAGTTAGCTCTGTTGGTCTTCTTCTGTAGCAACTTTCACCCCAAGGTCTTTCTATCCTTCCCCGACTTTTCTACAAGACTCTCTTATTTTGCTCAATTTTTGGCTCAGTCTCAGGATCTGTTTCAATCCACTGCTGGGTGGAGCCTCTCAGAGAACAGCTATACTAGGCTCCTGCCTGTGAGCATAGCAGAAAATCTACTCAGTGAGTCTAAGATGTTTACTCAGACATCAAAGCCATTATTACTGTGCTTTTGTGTTGTTTATATCCTGCGTGATTCTGATTTACATTAAGAGTTTTTTATAATTATTTTTATTTTTATTAATTATAGTTTATTCACTTTTTATCCCCCCTGTACTTCCCTCCCTCCTCCCCTCCCAATCCCACCCTACCTTTCCCCAACCCCTGTCCCTCTCTCAGTCCACTGATAAGGGAGGTTCTCCTCCCTTTCCCTCTGACCCTAGTCTATCAGGTCTCATCAGGAGTGGCTGCATTGTCTTCTTCTGTGGCCTGGTAAGGCTGCTCCCAACTCAGGGGGAGGTGATCAAAGAACAGGCCAATCAGTTCATGTCAGAGACAGTCCCTCTTCCTGTAAGACCTGGGGTCTCACAGCTCGGGAGTTCAATCGCACCCTTCCCAGAAACTCCCCCAGACCAAGACTCGTTGCAAAAGCAAGAGGTTTATTAACCATTGTACAACGGGGTCACCCCTGCTGGTCAGCAAAGAGTGGCACCCGGAGACAAAGGCCTTTAGGTTTTTAAAAGAAAAATTGCGGGAAATTTGAAGTTGCAGTTTTGGCAATTTAGGATTGGATGAGGAAGTTATAAAGTAAGATAATTGGTTAGTCTTAGGTGCTCAAGCTTGGCCAGTCCTGACAAGTGTGGATGCAGCTGCAATTGAAGGTGGGGTGGTTAGCTCATCCTTGAAGATTAGGGGCTACAGACTTTTGGCTGGAGGTCAAAAGCTACTCAGAAGAAGTCTAGGTTCGTTGCTAAGAAACGCTATCTCAAGGACAAGGGTCTGGTCCTTCTTTTGTTGAGTGAAGGTCATTGTTTGCTTGCCCTTTTTTTAATATCTGTCCTCACAGATAGGGTCACATTCCTTCACTCTCTGGAAAGGTACTAAGAGGCTTTAGCTTAACCTGGACCTAAAACTCAAAACTATAGGCTTTAGAAGATATATAGGTTACAAAGTTAGTCTAACCCTTTCATTCCCATTACTATGGAATGCACTAGGACACTGAACTTCCATAGGTTACCTCTGTGCAGGGGTTCCAGGCAATCTCCGTGAGTGATCCTTGGCTGGAATATCAGTTTCAGAAAAGACCCCTGTGCCCAGACTTTTAGGATCTGTTGCTGTCCTTGTGGAGCTCCTGTCCTCTCCAGATCTTACTATATCCCCCTTCTTTTGTAAGATTCCCTGCACTCTGCCCAAAGTTTGGCTATGAGTCTCAACATCTGCCTAGATACCCTGCAGGGTAGAGCCTTTCAGAGGCCCTTTGTGGTAGTTTCCTATCCTGTTCCCTGTTTTCTCCCTCCTCCATGTCTATCCTCTTTACCTTTCTAAATGGGGATTGAACATCTTAGCCATAGTCCTTCTTCCTGATTAGCTTCCTTAGGTGTACAAAATAGTGGCCTAAAATAAGGGTCTATGTCACTGATATATACTTGTATTTTTTTTTTCTTACAGAATACATGAGAAGTGATATGTGTGGGAATTTGGACTCAAAAATCCATTCTTTAATTCAAGAAATTTCGTCAATTCCAAAGTTAAGTTTTTTAGAAAGACATTTGACTATAACCTTAGCACTGTCTGTTTCTATCCCTTTTTTCTATTAGTTTTAGGTGATTTATATAATATTACTCTTAATTCAAATGTCCTTCTGCCTTATCTGTCAATGATCTGCTTATTCTATACCTATTCTTCTCTGAGCATCCTCTCAAATTCCTGTGCAAAGCCACATGGCTGGAGCACTTTCATGCATGTGTTTAATTTTGCTCTAAATCACCATTGTGTGTGTATTTGCTCATCATCTTCAATGGGTCATGAATACATCCCATATAATAGTGCTATACTGTGTTAATTTCCTTTATGGTGAATATTTTAAGAGATACTACTTTTATAAACAAAATTTTACTTACAATGTAGAATGTTATAAGTAAGATATCATAAAGAGTGTCACATTTTATATACATCATATACAAATAGTGTACTGAAATGCTTTGTTAAAATAGCATTTTCTAATGGGAATAACAATCTAATTGCTAAGATAGGACTGTGGGATCCTATTTGCTCACTTGGAAAGGGAGTCAAATCAGTCTTGCTTCTGTGTCTAACAAATTTGCCCAATCAAAGAGTACATTGAGAGTACTTTACATAGTGAGGAAAACACTTCCACAACTGAAAATTTTACTGCTAATTATTACACTGACACAACCTATCCTTTTGATGTCATGTTTTACACATGAATAAAAAGTCCAGAGAATTCACCTAATCATAAAACTACCTTGCTTTAATCCAGAAAAACAAACCACGATGAGACCTGTTGAATGTTTTTCTTGTGAATAATATTTCATGGTAAGAATATTGAGATATTTCAGAACCCTAAAAGTAACTTTGCCTAGATATCATTTGTCAGTGGTTTGTGTTTCAGTTTAAAATTGTAATTTTCATTTAAACAATACTTTTATTATCAGTATTAACTGTAAAATACTAGAAATATAGATGATTTACATGTAAGGTGTTGTTTTGTTTTTTGTAATTGTGAAAACAAGATTTCTGAAAACCGTTTTTCTTGGATAAGGTAAAGATGTCTTCTGGACCACTTCTCACTGTTCTGGGGAGAGCTACTCCTTCCTTGTGGCTGTGTCACCCAAGGTCGCCCTCTGCACAGTGTAGCAAATGTTGATTAGCTTTTAATGTTTAGTTGTTACTCTCTAATCATAAGCTGTTAAATATCATGCACTATGATTTCTTGACCAGTAATTTAAGCAACAACAATTTGAAAAACAAATTGAGTAATTTTTTAAAAAATTTTAAAGTAACAAATTGTTAATTAAAATTCTAAATGTAATTGGATTTAAATTGCTGAATTTAATTTCTCAGCTTAGCAGATAAATTTTTATGTCAGGATAATAAACCACAAATGCATCATTAAGGATGGATAATTTTTTCACAGATTTTATCTACTATTTATTTATTATAATTTATCCACTTTTATCCTGTCTGTAGCCCCCACCATCTCTTTCCGCTCCCATCAACCCTCCCTCTTATTCCCCTATGCCCTTTTCCTAGTTCACTGATAGAAGAGAACCTCCTCCCCTTCTGTCTGACCTTAGCCTATCAAGTCTAATCAGGACTGCCTGCATGGTCTTCCTCTATGGCCTGGCAAGGCTGCATACCACAGGAGGAGGTGATCACAGAGCCTGCCACTGAGTTCCTGTCAGAGACAGCTCTTGCCCTCCTTACTAGGGAAGCCACTTGGAAACTGAGCAGAGTTTCTAGGTCCTCTCCATGCATGGTTCTTGGTTGAAGTATAAGTCTCTTCAGGCCCCCTCTATGCCCACGGTTCTTGGCCCCTTTGGTTTCCTTATGCAGTCCCTGTCCTCTCCAGGACTTTCTATCTCCCTCTTCTTCCATAAGGTTTCCTGTACTGTTCCCAAAATTTGGTTATGAGTCTCAGCATCTCCTTCCATACCCTGATGGGCAGAGTCATTCAGAAGCCCTGTGCAGAAGGCTCCTGTCCTGTTCCATGTCTTTTCCTACTTCTGTTGTCTATCCTATTTGGCATTACCAGTGAAGTTTCAGCTTCTGCCCTAGGGTCCTCCTTGTTCTTTACCTTCTGTGGGACTATAGATTTTAGATTTTAGTTTGTATATCATATATTATAAGTAGATATTAGCTATAAAATATAGGGACAGTTTTGTACTGATTTTTCTTTTTTAATTAACTTATTTTTTATTAATTACAAATTCTTCACTTAGTATCCCTGCTGTAGCCCCCTCCCTCAACCCTTTCCAATCCTACCCCTCCTTCCTCATGTCCTCCTATGAAATTCCCCAAGTCCACTGATAGGGGAGGTCTTCCTCCCCTTCCCTCTGACCCTAGCCTATCAAGTCTTATCAGGACTGGCTGCATTGTCTTACTCTGTGGCCTGGTAAGGTTGTTCCCCACTCAGGGAGAAGTGATCAAAGAGCCAGCCACTGAAGTTCATGTTAGAGACAGTCCCTGTTCCCTGTACTAGGGAACCCACTTGGAGACTGAGCTGCCATAGGCTTATCTGTGCTGGGGTTCTAGGTTATCTCTATGCATGGTCTTTGATTGGAACATCAGTCTCAGAAAAAACACCTGGGCCCATATTTCCTAGTTCTGTTGCTCTCCTTGTGGAGCTCCTGTCCCCTCCAGATCTTTATATTTCCCCCTTCTTTCATAAGATACCCTCCACTCTGCACAAAGTTTGGCTATCAGTCTCAGCATCTGCTTTGATACATACTGCTGGACAGGTATTTTCAGAGTCCCTCTGTGGTAAACTCCTGTCCTGTTCCCTGTTTCTTCCAATGTCTGACTCATTTGCTTTTTTGAGTGAGGACTGATCATCTTATCTTACCCAGGGTCCTCCTTCTTGCGTAGGTTCTTTAGGTGCACAGATTTTAGAATGTTTATTCTATATGATATGTCTAATATCCACTTATAAGTGAGAATATACCATGTATATCTTTCGGCTTCTGGAGTACCTCGCTCAAGATGATCTTTTCTAAATCCCACCATTTGCCTGCAAATTTCATGGTTTCCTTGTTTTTAATTGCTGAGTAATATTCCATTGTATAAATGTACCACAACATCTGTATCCATTCCTCTGTCGGGGAACCTCTGTCGGGTTTTTTCCAGATTCTGGCTATTATAAATAAAGCTGCTATGAACATTGTTGAACAAATGTCCTTGTTGTATACTTGCACATATTTTGAATATATGCTTAACAGTGGTATAGCTGGATATTGAGGTAGCACTCTATCAATAAACGGGACCTCAGGAAACTGAAAAGCTTCTGTAAAGCAAAGGACACTGTCATCAGAACAAAACAACAGCCTACAGACTGGGAAAAGATCTTCACCAACCTTATATCTGACAGAGGGCTAATGTCCAGAATATAAAAAGAACTCAAGATGTTAAAAAGCAACAAATCAAGTAATCCAATTAAAAAATGGGCTACAGAGCTAAACAGAGAATTATCAATAGAGGAATAGCAAAGAAACATTTAAAGCAATGCTCAAATCTTTAGTCATTGGGGAAATGCTAATCAAAGCGACCCTGAGATTTCACCTTACACCCATGAGAATGGATAAGATCAAAACCTCAAGGGACAATACATGCTGAAGAGGATTTGGAGAAAGGAGGACTCTCCTCCATTTCTGGTGGGAATGTAAACTTGTACAACCACTTTGTATTGATTTTTCTGTGCTATATTTTGTTTGAATTTTTTTCTTTCAGTTTGTTAATATGGTGGATCACATTGATGGATTTCCATATATTGAACCACACCTACATACCTGCGATGAAGCCTACTTGGTCATAGTGGACGATATCTTTGATGTGTCCTTGCATTCAGGTTGCAAGTTTTTTGTTGAATATTTTTGCATCAATGTTCATAAGAGAGATTGGCCTGAAATTCTCATTCTTTGTTGGGTCTTTGTGAGGTTTAGGTACCAAGGTGACTGTGGCTTCAAAGAATGAGTTTAGTAGTGTTTCTTGTGTTTCTATTTTGTGAAATCATTTGAAGAGAACTACAGTTAGCTCTTCTTTGATGGTCTGGTAGAATTCTGCGCTGAAACCCTGGTCCTGGGCTTTTTCTATTTTATTTTACTTTATTTATTTATTTATTTATTTATTTATTTATTTATTTATTTATTTATTTTGATGGGAGAATTTTGATGACCGCTTCTATTTCCTTAAGGGATATATGACTATTTAATTGATTTACCTGGTCTTGATTCAGCTTTGGTAAGTAGAATCAATCAAGAAAACTGTCCATTTCATTTAGATTTTCAAATTCTGTGGCATATAGAAAAATGACCTGAAATTTCACCTTACACCCATCAGAATGGCTAAGATGAATAACTCAAGTGACAACACATGCTGGAGAGGATGTGGAGAAAGGGGAACCCTCCTCCACTGATGGTGGGAATGTAAACTTTTACAACCACTTTGGAAATCAATCTGGCACATTCTCAGACAATTAGAAATAGTGCTTCCTCAAGATCCAGCTATACCAATGCTAAGCATATATCCAAAACGCACTCAAGTATACAAAAAGGGCATCTGCTCAACCATGTTTGTAGCAGCTTTATTTCAATAACCAGAACCTAGAAACAGCCCAGATCCCCCTCAGTTGAAGAATGAACACAGAAATTGTGGTACATCTACACAATGGAATATTACTCAGCGATAAAAAACCAAGGAAATCATGAAATTTGCAGTTACATGGTGGGAACTGGAAAAGATCATCATGAGTGAGGTATCCCAGAAAAAGAAAGACACACAGGGTATGTACTCACTCATAAGTGGATATTAGACTTATAATGTAGGATAAACATACTAAAATTGTACAACTAAGGAAACTAATCAGGAAAGAGGACTCTGGCTAAGATGTTCAATCCCTATTCAGAAAGGCAAAGAAGATGGACATCAGAGGAGGGGGAAAACAAAAAACAGGACAGTAGACTACCACAGAGGGCCTCTGAAAGGTTCTACCCTGTGGGGTATTGAGGCAGATGCTGAGACTCATAGCCAAACTTTGGGCAGAGTACAGGGAATCTTATGCAAGAAGTGGGAGATAGTACGACCTGGAGAGGACAGGAGCTCCACAAGGACAACAACATATCCAAAAAGTCTGGGCACAGGGGTCTTTTCTGAAACTGATACTCCAGCCAAGGACCACTCATTGGAATGTCCTGGAACCCCTGTACAGAGGTAGCCTTGGCTGTTCAGTATCCAAGTGGCCTCCATAGTAATGGGGACAGGAACTGTCACTGACATGAACTGATTGGCCTGCTCTTTGGTCACCTCCCCCTGAAGGGGGAACGCCTTACCAGACCACAGAAGAAGACAATTCAGCCGTTCCTGATGAGACCTGATAGACTAGGATCAGAGGGAAAGGGAGGAGGACCTCCCTATTCAGTGGACTGGGAAAGGGACAGGGTGGGGAAGAGGTAGTTTAGAATTGGGATGGGAAGAGGGAGGGAGGTACAGGGGAGATACAAAGTGAATAAACTATAATTAATAAAAATAAAAATAATTAAAAAAGGAAAATTTTTAAAAATTATTCTGTTCAGATTTCAAGGCCATCTCTCACTTGGTGGTGCTTTTCTTGGTGCAAAATTGGTTAAAATTAATATTACTCTAATCAACATGGCTTTATTTACCATGTCTCTGTACTTGTGCCACTATTATGATTAGAAAAATGATTAGTCTAAACAACACAATGGTTTAAAAATAGAATATATTCAGGAGTTTGTTGGTATGAACATCAAAGTGCTGACAAATGAATATAAACTAACATTACTGGTTTCAGGAAGGGTTGAAGAGTGTTTTATCTCATCTAAAATCAGGACAGCTAAGTGAGATTATTGAACCTTTGGAGTGTTTTCCTCAAGAGAACGTGTTAACATTTTTCTCTCCTGATTAAGGAATATTTTTATGCATTTACATGTGAATACTTTAAAAATATTTTCACAAATTTTGTTTTTAAAATCTTCTTTTGACTTAGTTAAAATTCCAAAGCTTGTATTTGTTATCTATGAGTGTAAATTTATAGGATTTGCAAATATATCGTTAGGTTGTAGATCAGATTTCTTGTTGTGGTGATGAAATTCCTGATAAAAAGCAATTTATTATAAGAAAAGTTTACTCCAGTTTACAGTTTGAGGGTGCATTCTGCTATTCATTGGAGGCAAGGATGGAAAAGCAGAAGGAAGAAGGTCTGCTGCTGAGACTGAGGTATAAAATCTCAAGTCTGCAAATACCCCTCTTCCGGAAAGAATCCACCGTATGGTTATAACTATCACAGCAAAATTCCTGGTAGGGATCAAGTGTTTAAGTACATTAACATCTTGGGACTTTTCACATTCAAACCATATGAGTGTGTGTGTGTGTGTGTGTGTGTGTGTGTGTGTGTGAAGAAGAGTGTCAGCATGTCCATCCTTAAAAATTATATCAAATTCCTGAATTTAAACCCCACCCTGGCATATCATTTTCTGTCTTTATCATTTTGAGCCATTTTATCCACCATCCTTAGAAAAATTACTCTCACACTCTGACATTGGAATATCAAGAGCTCAGAACCTGAATTTAAACTTTTTTTAATATTAGGTGAACACTTTTCATGCACTGTTTAAAAAACTCTATTTAGTTATTTAAGTATATAAATTCCCCCTTCCTTTTTCTCCTCCTGTTCCTCCCATCAAACCCCACTTGTTCTCTCACAAATGTATTGCATATTATAGAATACAAATTGCTTAGTCATTTTAAGATGTCATAACACCTTGACACAAGACAATCCCTGCCTTTGGAATTTGTTTTCAAATTACTTAAAGTCATAAATAAATAATTAAGATTGCTGATACCTTTCACATACCATTATCATTCTATCATATTTATTAGGTTTCACCATGAAACTTCAGAAAAGAGATGTTTGAAACAGTGGTAAAATTGAAAGCACACATACAAAACAATTTCATTTTAGTCTTCAAAATCTTTAATGTTAGTGGAGTAAGGTGGTGCAGGCCTGTAATTCCAGCACTTGGGGAGGCAAGCAGGCAAATCTCTGAGTTTGAGACCAGGCTGCTCTAGAAAAAGAGAGTCCAGGATGACCAAGTCTAGATAGAGAAACACTGTTTCAAAGAAACAATCCTCCCCAATCTTTAATCTCCTCTCTTTCTCTCTCTCTCTCTCTCTCTCTCTCTCTCTCTCTCTCTCTCTCTCTCTCTCTGTGTGTGTGTGTGTGTGTGTGTGTGTGTGTGTGTGTTTGGCTGGCTGGCCAGCTGGCTGTGTAGGGGTTGGTCTGTCTAAGTCTGTGTGTCTTGATAATTTCTCACGTATCTCAGGCTGCCAAGGCCTAACACCTAGGATGACTTTGAACCTGTGAACCTGCCTCCACCTACCGAGCTGCTGAATTGCAAGCTTCTATCACTATGCTTAGCGTATGGAGTGCTGCTCACCAATCAAAAGCCCTGTCCATGCTTGGCAGTCACCATAATGCCTAATCTACAGCCCCAACATCATAAACCTTTTTATTTTCAGTTAACAGTTGCTGCATTATTTAAATCTCTCTCCAGTCAAAGTAACTTTGTATCATAATGCTGCTTCCTATAGATCCTGTTCATTTTATTTCAGCTCATTGTTGGTCCAGCCAGAACAATGAAATATATATTTAAAAAAAAGGCCGCAGTTATTCTGCACCAAATAGATACTGAATCTGTGGCTCCATCAATTACCTTTCTGTCTGGGGCTTTCAGACTTTTTTTTTTTACACTTTAACTAATAATTATAGTCCTGCAGTATATAAAATTTAAAAAAAATCTGTCTTAATTAGACCCAAATTTCTTCATAAGAAAATGGTAAAAATTGTTTTGAGGAAATTAGTTTATTCATATCATCACTTTTCACAGTTTCATTAGTAAAAACTTGTGAAATGAGTGCTGTGATTAATTAACTGCCTACTCTACTGTTGGCCTCAATAAATGCTTCTAAGCTTTTATTTTTGTATTACAACTTGGTTTAAGGTGTGTGTCCTAAAACTGAATGCCTACACTAAAACCTACATTTCACATAATAAAAAATTCGTTTGACTGTGTTCACCATCTCAGGCTTATATGTGTGCTTATAAAATATGCTTTGTTTTTAATATCAAGGTATAATGCAGATCTATGTGGAACTATATAGTTAAACACATATAATATACTGCATGTTACTTCTGGTTCTTTATGTCTTCCAGTAAGCATCAGATTATGATTTACTTTTATCTTAAATAACGACCCCTTCTTTTGGGTAAAAAAATCAAACTTCGATTGTACTGTTATTGAAGTCTAAGCTTTTCCTTCAACATGAATATGGACTAGTTGTCTTCCCCTTTTTATCTCTTAGTTTAGTGATTAATTTATTCTTTCCACAGTTAATGCAGCAATATGTTAATATTTCCTACCATACTCTGCTGATAAGTAAATGAGTTATAATTCAGCTGAAAACACTTATGCATTTTGTTTTACTGTCCATGCCCTCCACAATGTTATCATAATGACTGATATGACATTAGGTGTGATAGTTTACAGAACCTAGTTTTCAGTACTCTAATAAAAAAAGGACAAGCATCTGACTGACTCAGTGTGAACCAGCATTGCCTAACTCCTATGTGATTCTTGGCTTACATCCTTTTGTAGTCTGACATTTACCACAATTGCATTTCACCCCTGAAAGCAAGTTTCATACTATTTTATTTGTTAGTTTGTATCAAGTATGCTATTTTATTTATTTATTTTTATTTTTTAATAATTTTTACTTTTTTATATTAATCACAGCTTATTTACTTTGTATCCCAGCCTTAGCCCCCTCTCTCATTCCCTTCCAATCTCACCTTCTCTCCCTCATCTCCTCCCTGCCCCTTTCCAAGTCTACTGATAGGGGAGGTCCTCTTCCCCTTCCTTCCATCTGACCCTAGCTTATCAGGTATCTTCAAGACTGGCTACAATGTCCTCCTGTGTGGCCTAGCAAGAATGCTCCTCCCTCGGGGGTAGGGAGGTCAAAGAGCCAGCCATTGAGTTCATGTCATAAATAGTCCCTGTTCCCCTTTCTAGGGAAACCCACTTGGAAACTGAGCTACCATGGGTTAAATCCAAGCAGGGGTTCTAGGTTATATCCATACATGGTCCTTGGTTGGAGAAACAGTCTCATAGAAGACCCCTGTGCCCTGATATATTTGGTCCTTGTGGAGCTCTGTCCTCTTCAGGTCATACTAACTCCCCTTCTTTCATGTGATTCCCTGTACTCTGCCCAAGGTTTGGTTATGAGTCTCAGCATCTGCTTTGATACACTGCTAGGTAGAGTCTTTCAGAAGTCCTCTGTGGTAGGCTTCTGTCCTGTTACTTGTTTGTTTGTTTGTTTGTTTGTTTTTTCCTACTTCCAATGCCCATCCCATTGGTATTTCTAAGTGAGGATTGATCCTCTTATCCTGGGTTCTTTTGTTGTTTATGTTCTTTAGGTGTACAGATTTTAGTATGTTTATCGTATCTTATAGGTCTAGAACCCGCTTATAAGTGAGTATATACCATGTGTGTCTTTCTGTTCCTGGGATGATCTTTTCTAGATTGCACCATTTGCCTGGGGGAACCCTCCATTTCTCGTGGGAATGCAAACTTGTACAACCACTTTGGAAATCAATCTGGCTCTTTCTTAGAGGATTAGATATAGTGCTTCCACAAGATCCATCTATACCACTTCTAGGCATATATCCAAAAGATACCGAAGTACACAATAAAGACATTTGTTCAACCATGTTTGTAACAGCTTTATTCATACTAGCCAGAACCTGGAAACAACCCAGATGTCCATCAACGAAAGAATGGATACAGAAATTGTGGTACTTTTACACAATGGAATATTACTCAGCAATTAAAAACAAGGAAATCATGAAATTTACAGGCAACTATGATATTTTTGATGAGCTACTTATTGGCGATAATATGTGTAGTTTCTACTTACATTTAACATTAAATTTAAAAGCTTTTTACAGCTTTGTTTTTAAAGCTTTCAGTTTTTAAAGCGTTAAGTACTATTTATATTAATTATTTGAGAATTTGATCATATTTGCCCTTATTCTCCAGATCCAACCCATGTCAACTTCAGTCTCTCTGTGTCTGTGTCTCTCTTTCGCTCTGCCTTCCTCCTGTCTGTTTGTCCATCTGTCTGTGGCTCTCTCCTGTAGGTTTTGGTCGAGAACTGGGATTATTGCAAAGTATCATTTCAGTATTTTTCTCTATTAACATCACTTAATTTCAGCATTTAAAAATATTTTTAATTATATTTGAAATACATCTTTTAAATATATATGTATATTTTTTAAAATATATTTTAAGACTTGAAAATGATTACTAAATATGCCAATTTAAGCATTATAAATATCCTGAATATATCATCACCAGACTTGAAATTTTAAAGTAGTTTATATTTCAGCCTTTTATACTTCAAGTAAAAGCCCTCTTTAAAAGAATGAAAATTCTGTTATGAATATTTTCTTTCAAGTAAACTTTGTATCTGAAACCAAAGGGAATATGAAATGCAAAATGGATGATGAAATATTATATTGACTTTCAGCAATTAACTCCTGCAATTCAGAGGAAATCATTATTGCAGAAAAAATTAACTGAAAGAGAAAAAAATCTGCTTTAATATCAATATTGATGGATTGTGTTAAATTCCAAATCTTAGCTAAAAGGAAAATGAAAATCAGAAGTAAAAAACATCCAGAATTACAAACATTTGCTTAAAAATATGCGTTTCCTTACTCATACTGCCAGTTATAAAGACTGCCAGTTATCAAGACTACAAAAGTGTTTCATGCATGGGTACTTGAGCATAACATCAATAATGCTACCTAGGCAGTGTTTGACTTTATAGTGTAAGCTTTCCAAACGCTTTCTCTCTTTAAAAATCTTGTGTAGAAATAGAAATGCAGTTTCGTAGTTAAAAGTACATGATGAATCATAGATTTTTAACAAAGAATAAGTTGCTTGAGTGTTTCAATTTACCTGTAGATACAGATAACATTCAATAATCAAATACTCACTTTGCCTACAGGTTTAAGAACCTTAACATCTGGCCTGTGTAAACTTCTAAATGGTTATGTTAGTTTTGTATGTATTAAATAAGTTCAATTCAATTATATTCCTTTTATTTCCTTTAGACTATGGTTTGTGTATATATGCTGAATTAAGTAAATGGTCATGAACCACGATGCTTCTATTATGACACAAACTCTAGGCAGTTCTGTATGGAATGTGACTGTATATTACACAGAAGTCACAAGAGTGAATCCCAGTCCTCAGGACTGATACTGTTAGTGTCTATACCTAAGCTTTGACCTCATATTTTATGATCTGATATCTCTGGAATGCTTAGGACCATATTACTTCTCTGGATACGGTTAAGATAATTCTTGGAGCTGAATTTACAATAATCCAATCCTTGTAATTAGAGCTAGTGTCGAGCCTATGACAGTTCTTGAGATACTGTTATCTAGGCCAGTGTGTCTAAAATGTCTTTGATTCCATCTGAGTTAACAATAACCAATGTGGAACTTGGAGAGGTCAAAGAATCTCATCGTCACTTGGATATTGTGACGCTTATCTCTACTCATCTCATCACAACCACATGGCATATTCTTCTGGGAAGAAGGTCACAACGTTTGACACAGTGTTGAAGAAAACAGTAAAACGTGTGGAAATCAAACAGCCAGTCATTGACTCAAACATTTAAGAGATTTCTAGAAGTACAAAACAATTCAACTATGAAATTTCAGTTTGCCTTTCTATACTCAAAAAATATTTACTTATTTGCAATAAAAATAATGTTAATAACTTTTAGGTATGTTTAAACTGTCATCAAGTTTGTGTATTGATTCATGTAGAAACACATTTGTTTTCTTATATAAATTTAAGTGTTTTTTTTTTCAATGCAGTTTATTCAGGAACCTTGAACAATCATCTGACCCTGGGGAAAGCCAGCCCACAGCTTAAATAGCCTCTGGGTAGCCAACCCAGGCATGCCACGTGGGCCATGCAGATAGGTCCACATACATGGAAGCAAGCCAGATCTTTAGCCTTAGCCAAATGTGGAATTGTTCCTGACAGAGAGCACTCACCATCGGGAAGGTGGAAGGCGGAAACCAGCTCCATCTTTAAGGCGTAGCATTACGCAGCTCTCTACAGTTCCCCCTTTTTGTTTTAGATGCATCAGGAAATTTAAGTGTTTTTATTCTAGCTTGTTAATCTTTACTATCAGTGAATTAAATATATTAAATATATCATTATATTATCACTGTCATCATTATTATTTTAGAATATATATTTTACATTAATTTTGTTTTGTCCTCAGACAAGGTGTTATCACTATAAATTCCAGGCCGGCTTGCCTCAAAGTTTTCATATTTCACCCCTCTCAGAGTTCTGAGAATACACTCACTAAACACCACATCTCTCTTCAGCGATGCTCACGTTAGATGGAATCCCTTTTTCTTGAGCTTAAATACACGGTGTCTCTAGCAATAATTTTTTGAGTCATATAAAATAGAGAAATTAAGTTAGTATTTAATGGAAACCTCATCCCTGTTGGCCAGCTTTCATAGTGCTGCAATCATCAGTCTTACCTAGCTGTGTACCTTGCAAATTACGGAAACAATTGGCCAGGCAAGACCTGCTTACTAGCTCAATAGTGAAACAAATGCCATGGGAGTAACCAGCAATCTGAGGAGATTTAAGTCCTGCTCCACAAGAAGGAAATGAAACAAGAAGGTAAGCAACAAAAATAAAACCAAGACCATAGTCTAGAAGGTTCTAGACCCCCAAAAGTTGACGCATGCTTATAATCCTACCTAGTGGGATATAGAGTAAAACATTTGATGCTCAGAATTCACATGGGCTATATAGGAAGCTTCATGCTAGTCTGAGCTATGCAGTAAGACCTTGTTTCAAAACATCATACATACCTAAAGGTAAAGATCAAACAAAAGGTATACAGAGCCCACTGAACTGACAAATGTACAGAGATAGAAAGTAGCTGGACTGTGAGATTGGGCCTGAGAAATACCTGGGTTTGTTTATGAGATTTATTTGGGGGGTAGAAACTTTTTACATTGATTTAGAGATTTATATAACCTGTTTAAAAAATCTAAACACCTCAAAACTAAACTTGGAGAAACATTTATGAATAACCAATTGGTGTTGGCCTTGAGGTAATGTATGAATTATATACTGAGTGTAGTATATTTACTGAGTGTGAGAGACAGTGTGTGTGTGTGTGTGTGTGTGTCAAACCACAGTTAGAGAAAAAGTGGCTATGAATTTGAGAGAAAGGAGATGTGTGGGAGAGGTTGCAGGAAGGAATGGAAGGAAGAAATAATGCAATTATATTACAATTTGTAAATATTTTTAAAAATTTAAAAACATTGTAGAAAAAATAAATCAAACATCTGGTTAACAGAAAATCTACTTTTTAAACAAATAATTCAATGTTAAGAAACAAAGAAACAAACAGTATATATAATCATAATATCAGGCATATATTTTATCCTGTTAAATAAAATACAAATAACCAAAAGCATAATTACCATCAAAAGTATCTTTCTTGGCTTCTGAATTTTGTGATAAGACTAAAACACAAACAAAAATGTTTCAGAAAGTTCTATTCATTTGTTAATCATCATTAATATGAAATGAAAGAGGTCTTCTTATGAATTTAATTTAATTTAACTCTGAATTTAATTCTGTCAGAAAATCAACTACTGTTCCAGTTTGGGATGGTAGCATTCAATTCAGCAGTTCATAATATATTCTAATATACAGTCTAGGTTGACAATATCTTAAAGACTTTATTTCATATAGTTATATAAATAAGCAAGCCCTTGTGATGATAACAGAAGACAAAAAATAGTGTCCTGAAAACCAGAGATCTGAAACTTGTCTTTGGTCAAGAATGCCAGAAATATTTTTACCAGAGGACTTGAAAACATGCCCTGGTTTGAGTTTTGCCCTGGCTACAGTCCAGATAAACCAGAAATATTGTGTGCAGAGTTGCTGCTTGTACAACAATCCCAAGTCCATGACCTCAGATAGAATGATGTATGAACACTCCACAGGATTACCAGCTAGACTGACCAACTAGCCTTGACTGAGAATGCCTCAGCCATGTTTCTGCCAAAAGTGTTGTCAATAAGCCCTAATCTAGCTGCTCAAGGGTACCTGACATGTTCCTGTGACACACTGTCTCTGCTTGCTTCCTATCTCTTACATACTTACTAATGGTTGTCTTCTTCCAAGGCTACCTGGATATGGACAATTGTGACTTAGGCTCAGTGTCTACACTGAACCACCTGTGTGTGTCTTAGAGACAAGAGAAAAGCATATTTTTGCTCCAACATGGAAATCATTTGATGGTCAAACTTCTCCCCACTCACACTTTCTAGAGCCTCCCCAGAAAGGCTTATCACCCCACAGCTTCCAAAACGCCTGGATCAAAACTTGGTTTCATCACTGTGTATTCAAATCTTGAGACTATAGAATAAAAAAATGAAGTGAAACCCGATATATCCCACACTTGTGAACCTATGAAGGACATGGTAAAATGTCCTCATTTCAGTTCTCCTAATTCTCTGCCTAGGGAAAATTTGCCTCCTAATTCCCCAATGGCAGTTAGAGTTAGCTTTTCAGAAAGCAGATGAGAATAAGAAACAAAAATCTGTCAAGAAGACAGGGATATGGATCTCAAAAATAAGCAGCTCTGAATCTTGTCTTTGTTCTGGCTAAAGGCATTGCCTTATCTTATAGTTTCCACTCAGTGCTGGACAGAAGACATCATGTCAGAAATTCCCCCTTTGATGCATTGATGTTAGAACTTCCAGCTACCAACATTATATATGCATATATAATATATATAATATATAATATATTTGAACAAGTATATATATTTACATATATTATAAAGTATATAATATATATGGACATCCTGTGAATGTCTCTGCAAATTCAAGAGACAAGGAACTGATAACATGGTCTACATAGAGGTTTGCATGGCCAGGAGCATCCGACAGCCTAACTTTTGAATAAGCTCGGCACCCTAGCCTAGAAAGCCTCATTCACACTATGGAAACCACCACCTCACCCCCACACCACCTGTAAAAATTGGCAAGTAAGGAGGATCTAATTAAACTAAAATCACATGTAACCAGCCACAGCCATCAAATGAAAACTAAATTTTGAACAAAGTGATGTGTCCAGCAAATTTAGGAAATGCTCAACCCTTCAAGTGGATCAGTGTTCAACTTGGGAGCAGTGTGGACTTTAAGTTTCTTAATATACCTATTAAAAACATTAAAATTACTTTCTTTTTAAATAAAAAAAATTATCACACACTATAGCTTGAAACCTAATTTTTTTTCAAAATCTGATTAAATATTACAAAATAAATTTTCACCAATTCTTTCATACGTGAAATTACAATTCAAAATTTCTTAATAGTTTAGATCTCCTTTAAGAACTTAAGGGCTAAAGAGGTACTTTAGTGGTTAAGGGAACTTCCTGGGAACTTACGTGCAATAGAAGACATATCCCAACCAGGTTTCAAACCTGCAACATGCCTGTCACGCCAGCCTTGAGAGACCGAGGCCCTCGTCTGGTCTCCATGCTCACAGGCACACACCGGCACACAAGCAGGTGCACACTATCATGTACACAGTAATACATGGACGAATAAGTTTTTAAAATTATCACTTTACTAATTAGTCACTAACTTAAATTATCATTCAAAGTCTCACTACATTTTTATGAATTGAAGATACATGGCAATATGAAAGTAGCATTAAAAATTACATATTTAATTAATGTAAACATGTTTGTCCTGAGAATAGGTTCTGCTACACAGAGCAAAGCAAACCAATAATAATTTACAAGCTTCTTGTACTGACAAGAAAAACGACACTGGAGAGGATGTGGAGAGGATGGCTGTGAATGCAAGGCACTTAAGCTTAGACTGAGGTGCCTGTCAGTCAATCCAAACACATGGCTCCTGTGACAATGAAGACCCACAGTAATACATCACACTCATTTATCGGGGGAAGGGGCAATATTTGGATTATCACATAAAATCTCTTTCCTTCCTTAAATGTTTACAACATGAAAAACAAACAAACAAACAAAAAAGATCCTACTCAGTATTCAAATAGGCACCCATTAGGCTTCTCCAAATTTCCTGGTACTCATGTCTTCTTTCTTATCATAGATCAGATCCTAGATAACAGACTACACTTAGAGAATGTAATGTTCAGATAAAACACCACAAACAATATATGAAACTAAGCACCCAGAGTTACTTTATTATTTATTCCTCTGAAAAAATAACAAATCACATACATGTAATTCTTTGATAATAATCTTTATTACTGTCATTTTTAAATTATACTTTAAGTAAAGTAATAAAATAAAAAATAAAGTAATAAAGGTTATAACTGTCATTTTTTAAATTTTTTTTTTTTTTTACTAATTAGTTTATTCACTTTGTATCCCAGCTGTATCCCCCTCCCTCATCTCCTCCAGCGCTCTTCTCCAAGTCTGCTAATGGGGGGGGTTTCCTCCTTCCTTTCCATCTGACCCTAGCTTAATAAGGTCTCATCAAGACTGTCTGCATTTTCCTCCTCTGTGGCCTGGAAAGGATACTCCCCCCTTATGGGGAGGCGTTCAAAGAGCCAGCAACTGAGTTCCTGTCACAAACAGTCCCTGTTCCCAATACTGGAGAACCCAGTTGGACACTGAGCTGCCATGGGCTACATCTGTACCTGGGTTCTAGGTTATCTCCATGCATTGTCCTTGGTTGGTGTATCAGTTTCAGAAAAGACCACTATACCCAGAGTTTTTGTTTCTGTTGCTCTTCTTGTGGAGCTCCTGTCCCATCCAGGTCTTTCCATCTCCCCCTTCTTTCATAAGACTCCCTGCTCTCTGCCCAAAGTTTGGCTATTGCTGTCATTTTAAAAAATTCTTTGCTATTGTTGTTTTTTCCTATCCTGATTTGGAGAAACATTGTCCTAAACAAAATCTTCATTTTAAAACATTCTGTTGTTGAATAAAAGGTTTATCTAATATCTTATTTAGTTCACAAAATTGAGATTTTTTTTTAATGCTGTTAAAATGTAGCCCATGGCAGTAGTATCCAAGTGGGTTCCATTGTAACAGGAACAGGGACTGTCTCTGACATGAACTGATTGGCCTGCTCTTTAATTACCTCCCCCTGAGGAGGAAGCAGCATTACCAGGCCACAGAAGAAGACAATGCAGCCACTCCTGATGAGACCTAATTGACTAGGAAAAGAAGACCTCCCCTATTGGTGGACTTTGGGAGGGCCATACATGCAGAGGGTGGAGGGAGGGAACCACAGGAGGGATACAAAGTGAATGAAGTCTAATTACTAAAGAATTTAAAAAAAGAATTAAAAGAAAAAAAAACTTTAAAAACAAGATTCTGGTTATATAAATAGCCAGAAAACTCTTGAAACTTATGTAATCTCTCTCTCTCTCTCTCTGTCTCTGTGTGTGTGTGTATGTGTTTCTCTCTCTCTCTCTCTCTCTCTCTCTCTCTCTCTCTCTCTCTCTCTCTCTCTTTCTCTCTCTCATTTCAGTGATATCTTAGTGTACCCATTCTTGCAGAAGTGCAGCTATTTTAAATAGCTATATTTGTGACTCCTCTCTTCAGCTATCAGACTATTGAGACACTTTGCCACTAGGAAATGAAAATTACCAAGAAAAGGTTAATATAAAGCATGGGCAGTCTGACATTATCTTTATGCAGAACTTATATTAATATATGTGAAATTTTATAGATGACATTTTTCTAGCATATTAATTATCAGTTGTGATAAATATTGATAATTAATATGTGCTACCATGGAGTGAACATACATGAGAAGAATCCAAAAATTCACGAGTACCAAATCATGTAAAGGAGTATAGGGATTTTTCTCTGACTAAGAGATTATCACAGAGAAAATTGCAGTAATTTGTACACTCTGGGCTCCCTGCAGGTCCTTGCTGACTCATTGACTGAATAACAAGTGGCCTAATTTAGGTTTAACATCTCCTCTGCTCATCCTTTAATAGTGTTGTGGAGAAGAATTACAAAAGGCCAAAAGCCAGTCAACCAGGGAGAGAAATGATAGGTTAATAATTGGCTACATAGGAGAAGTCTTAATACGGGAAAAAGTTATGGACCCAAGCCTTTTCATTCCAACACAGCCAGCCACTAAGTTTGAGTTTTAATGTATGAAGTAATCTAAATAATTATGCCCATGTATAATTAAATACCTAAATTTGGATAAATAACAAATGACTAGAACTGTACCATTTTGGAACAAATTGATTACTTATTTCAGAACAAAATTTAATTATTTAGAACTACAGCAAATTCTATTATAATACTGAAGTTAAATAAATACGAAGCCATTGGCAAATTAATTGTCACCATCTCTGATACTTAGGGATATGGATCACAGAATGTCTGCCCTGATACACAGACTATGTGTCAAAGTACATATTTTGCACAAAGTATATAGTTACTTTGTAAAAATTAACCAAATTTCAGAAAATATTTTTTATGAAAGGGAATATAAGGATTACTTATAAAATGCCAAAGCCAATATTAAATTTAGCAGTATGCAAAATAGCGGTTTTATGTTTTTTTTCAATCCTAGGTAGAAATTGGGAAACATGTTCACAAAAATCTCTGGCAATTCTAATATGGAATGAACAACAGCTTCTTGGTATGGGCCCAAGTCTTTACAGAACATTTGTGTCATATAGATAAAAACTGAAAAGGGCAGCCTTAATTAGGAAGGCTATGCTTATCACCGTTTTGAAGACCAGCAGTACTTATGTGTTGGTCTTGGCCGCAATGATTCTAAGGCATGCTGACTGCTAAAACTCCATGTGTTATCGGACTAATTAAGTGAACCAGCTTTGATTCAGCAAATGAGAGTGATTCAAACAGCCTTAAAATGTCAGCACTCCTTAGAAGACAGAGTTGGTTAACAGGAAAAAAAATGACATTTGAAAAAATAGTTCCATTTTGTAAATCTACTGATACACTGTCCATTGCGCTGATAGGAGAAATTTGCCAGGGAAGAGGCCTTGATTATGTCACTACAGCTTTCTATAAGATTATTGTAGAATTAATAAACTAAGATAGGATATCTTTCTTTCATAAACAGGAAAATATAATTTTATGAAATATCCTAAAATGTGTGAATCATGGCTTGAATTGCACGTAGTAATTGAATACTGACTTCTGACTATGAAGGGACACGTTTTAACATCCCAAGCTCATAATTTCTCACATCCCGTATTTCCAAGAATTTCCAAGTTTCTTTTATTGAAAATGTCGTAAATTTTCTAAAAATGTGATTCCCAGCATTTTATCCACTAAATTTGGATTTGAGAATATAAATACATATAAAGAAAGTTCTTTGCTTCAGATACTTTCAGGACTTTTTAGATGTCAGTTCCTGGAACTTGGCAAGAGAGAGCAGCAGATGAATTTAATTGCATCCTATACATGCTTGGCTACAGAATCCTCTACTTATAGGCTATTTTACTGTATTAATAGTTAATTATTATTTTGAACGTAGTGATCTACTTATCTGATGAGAGAGAGGCATCATTTGTGTGTTGCTTGTATATGAAAAGAAAGAGCTCCAACAATCCCATATTGATAATAGATATTTGACCTGCTATTATTGACCATGTGATTTATACTTTCTGGTACCATATTCATGGGCCATAATATTTTATTTTATTTTGCCATGTATGTCTTGCTTGTTGTTTATTACATATCTTATGTTGAAAATATTTTAAAACAACTACATAAGTAACTACAGATTATAAGTGCTCTTAGCTGTAAAAAAAAAAAAAACAAACAAATCCTACATGAAACAGTATGTATTTTGGTCACCAACATATATTTTATATTTGAACTAGCAAGAGTATTTTTATTATTTTTATGTTCCTAGTGATCTTGAAATATTGATTTGCTTTCTTTGTTTTAAATTTAATTTAATATATATTACAGTTTATCCACTTCCTATCCCTGCTGCAACCCCCTTCCTCCCATCCTCCTCCCCTCTTCTACTCCTATGCCCTTTCCCTAGTACCCTGATAGGGTAGGGCCTCCTCTCATCAAGGATGGCTGCATCATCTTCCTCTGTGGCCTGGCAAAGCTGCACTCCCCCTGGGTGGAGGTGATCAAAGAGCCAGCTCCTGAGTTCATGTCAGAGACAACTCTTGATCCCCTTACTAGGGAAGCTGAGTAGCCACTGGGCTTCCTCTGAGCAGGGGTTATAGGTCCTCTCCATGCATGATGCATGGTCCTTGGTTGTAGTATCAGTCTCTGCAGGGCTCCCTGGGCCCAGGGATGTCTATTGTTTTCTAAGAACATATTCACGGTCCTTAGTTGATAACAGAAACTCTACCCTCATTTGTCTTTAGCCACCTACAAATAAAAACAAATATGATATTTAATAAATATTTGACTAAAGATCAGGATTTTTTTCAAAGATTACATACACTCTTTCAGAGCCCTTTGTAGTTCTGCCTAGCTGGTGTCTTGTTATGTAACAAAATATCTTGAACTTCTGATCTTCTTATCGCCACATCCTTGAGTAGAAGGATAACCCTTTGGATCACTGCACCTCATTGATGTGCTACTGAAGCTCACACAAGACTTCTTACAAGCTAGTTAATCACTCTGGTAGTTGTGACTATTCTAATAGGAACAAAAATATATTTCTTTGCCAATAGACACTGTAACAGATATGAGGTGTGAGGTGATGTATCCTGAATATGGTATTATTTCCCTGGTGTTTACTCACAGTGAGCAACTTTCATTACACAATTTGGTCCTTGGCATGTCTTCTCTGAAGAAAAGTCATTTTATGCCATAGCTCATTTTATGCTCATAGCTTTTTTTTTCTTTTTAATTGATAGAGCCATCTCTCACTGAATGCATGTAGAAAAAAGGCAAGCATATCCATACTTATCACCCTGCACAAATCTCAAGTCCAATTTTCTCAAAGATCTAAACATAAAACCAGGCACACTGAATTTGATAGAAGAGAAAGTAGAGAAGAGCCTTTAACCCAACTATTATCAATTTTCAATTCAGTTTTGACTGCTATTGAGTTTTAGTGGAAATTATATATATATACATATATGTATATAATATATATGAATATATAATGTATATTTCTTTCATATGTATAAATGAGTTACCTATATCACATACATGAACTATATGTAATGCTTGGTTCTTGTGAAGAATAAAAGAAGATCCTACCCTTCTACAAGAGCTTTGAATGTTCTTTACAATTGAGCCATATATTCATTCCCCTGGTATTTGTGTATTTTTGTTACATATTAGCAGATATATGTCTTGAAATTATTTTCCCTCGTTCCATGATGCACAAACTCCCTTAAATAAAGTAGACTGACTCACCCTTTTCTTCTTTTTTTTTGTAATTTTCTCTATTCAAGTGCAAAAAAAAAATATTTCCCCAGTCAACAGTGGGAAGATTGTCTAATGCTTTCTACTCTGAATTCTTTTAGTTTAAATTTTATGCAACAGAAGAGATGGGACACACCACAGAAACAAGGCCTTGTAAACACAACAGGACTGATGCATATACAGACTCACAGAGACTGAGGCAGCATGTGCAGAGCCTGCAAAGTCCTGGCCCTGATGGAGTCACAATTCTGAAAACTTAAGTGAACAAAAGCCCAGAAACCACCTCTGATTGATAGCCTATTAATAATAAAAGTTAAGGTTTCTTCCAAAAGAGTTTCACTAAGTACCCAAACCTCTTTTGACATTTGACTCCATGCTCAGCAGTAGATGGCTAACACAGAAACAAAGGCAATAGCAGTTTTGCTTTTCTTTGTCTTATTACACTTTCTCAATCTCATTCTCTCACTGTGTGTGTGTGTGTGTGTGTGTGTGTCTATGTGTGTCTATGTTCTTATGTTCTTACACTACTAGTCTTCTGTATAGATACCATGGTTTACAATGTTAGGATTTACTGACATTGCTGTGTTTGCAAGGTGTGTCTCTATGTATCTATGTGTTTGTTTTGCTTTTTTGCTTCTCTTCTTCTCTGTCTCTCATGGTTTATTTGTTTTGTCTCATTCAGATTTGTTTGCCTTTATTTTACTTATTTATTTTATCATTTAGATGCCTCTTTGGTTTTGATGAGAGAGAGCATAAAGAGATGTGGATTTGGATGAGAAGCAAATGGGGTGAGTCTGGAAGAACATGGCAGAGGGACAGCCGTAATAAGAATACATGGCATTAAAAATTTGTTTTCAATAAATAAAAGAAAATGATCAGGAGTATAACCTTTCACTGAATGTGGTGGGCAGACTGACAGACAGTAACTCGATACATAAAATTATCTTTTGAATTTATCTATGTACCTTTTCTAGTTTTGCCCTTTAGAACAAAAACGGAAATATTTGTTGTCATTCTCTTGACAGCCTTCAAAATCATCTACACTTTGATATCGGGATCATTGATTCTCAGACAACTTGAACAGTAGACAGTAGGACAGTATGTCAAAAAATCAGATGTAGTTATTGTTGCATTGAATAATAATTAACTCTAGCTATGTGGGAATACTGAACTATGATGGAGGCCTTCCAAACTATTATGTCTTCTCTTTGGACTGATGTGGAGACCATGAAGGAATGCTGAGTACTGGCTGGCTCACTTAAGGCTTGTTTAGGCTGCTCTCTTAGAACTCAGGACCCATGGTGTGTACCACATACGACGGGCTGGAATCTCCCAGATCAATCAGTGATTAGGAAACTGCAGACAGACTTGCCTACCAGTTAATCTTAAAGAGGTATCTTCTCTTTATAATTCCTCCTCCCAAGGGATTCTAACATGTGTCAAGTTGACAGAAAACATAAAAATAGCTAAGGGCATCATCTTGAAATTTAATTAAAAATGCACATTTCCCAGATTTTTTAAGTTTAAATTTGAATTTTATATTAATCACAGTTTATTCACTTTGTATCACCGCTGTAACCCTCTCCCCCATTCCTTCCCAACCCCAACCTCCCTCCCTCACCTCCTTCTATGCCTGTCTCCAATACAAATGATAAGGGAGGTCCTTCTGTCCTTCCATATGACCATAGGCTTTCAGGTCTCATCACATTTTATATCAATATTTTTATAAAATTTTATCATTTTTATGGGAAAGGTAGACAGAAAATAAAACTCTCCACCTGGACTAATGAACTTTTAAATCAAAGCACTTTTCATTATCAATTTCTGTCTTTTCACTTATTTTAGAATATAGGAATGCAAGCAGAAATTCCTGAACAAGTTAGGCAGGGAAAGAAACTCATGTACCAACTCCCCTTCTTTCATATGATTCCCTGCACTCTGCCGAAGGTTTGGTTATGAGTCTTAGTATCTGCTTTGAAACACTGCTAGGTAGAACCTTTCATATGCTTTCTGTGGTAGACTCCTGTCATAAGTCCAATGCACATCCCATTTGTCTTTCTAAATGAAGATTGATCATCTTACCCTGTGTTTGCTTTCTTGTTTATCTTCTTTAGGTGTATAGATTTCATTATGTTTATCATATCTTGTAGGTCTATATAAGTGAGTATATACCGTATTTGTCTTTCTCCTTCTGGGATACTTCACTCAGAATGATCTTTTCTAGATCCCACCATGTGCCTGCAAATTTCATGATTTCCTCCTTTTTGATTGCTGAGTAGTATTCCATTGTATAAAACTACCACAATTTCTGTATCCATTCCTCCGTTGATGGACATCTGTGTTGTTTCCAGGTCCTGGCTATTACAAATAAAGCTGCTACAAAAATGGTTGAGCAAATATCCTTGTTCTGTACTTGAGCAAACTCATGGAAAGGATAGGAGCTCCACAAGGACCAAATATGTCTGGGATCAGGGGTCTTTTCTGAGACTGACACTCCACCAAGGACCATGTATGGATATAACTTAGAACCTCTGCTCAGATGTAGCCCGTGGTAGGTCAGTAACCAATTGGTTTCCCATAGTAAGGGGAACAGGGACTATTTCTGACAGGAACTCAATGGCAGGCTCTTTGACCTCCCCACCTCCCAAGGGAGGAGCAGTCCTGCTAGGCCACAGAGGAGGACTTTGCAGCCAGTCTTGAAGATACCTGATAAAACAGGATCAGATGAATGGGGAGGAGGTTCTCCCCAATCAGTGGACTTGGAAATGGGCCAGGAGGAGATGAGGAAGAGAGGGTTAGATTGGGAGGGAATAAGGGAGTGGGGTACAGCTGGGATACAGAGTTAATAATATGTAACTAATAATAATAATAATAAATAAATTAAAAAAATAGAAACTCATGTACCATGTCCTAAACATTGAAATGCTGGAGAACTCTGACATTAGAAGATTTTGCCTGGCATTTGGACCAATGTGTATCCATACACTATAAAACAATAATTATCAATTAATTGAAGAAAAAGATTTAATTGTGACCCGGTCTTATTTTTTTTTTTTTTTTTTTAGGCTGAAGGATAACTTTATTCTTACCAACAAAAGCCAAATTAATGAAGGTTTCTTGCATTACATCTCTGTACAGTTTTTTTCTGAGAAGGATCCAGCAGAGCCCACTCCTCATGGCTGAAGCTCACAGCGACATCTTCAAAAGCCACTGAGTCCATTTCCCGGTGTCCCGCCAGGCTCCGGCCTCCGGAGCTGAGACCCGGAGAGCGAACTTCACTGAAGTAGAGCCAACGGCCGCTTCGCCCTCCCCGGTCTTATTTGTAAAACTTCTTTTAGTTGTTTAGTTGTATAAGTAGGAATTTTCTTTTACACACTCATGGTCCAAATTGGGATTTGTTTTGTGCTTTTAATTGACATTTTGGAAGAATGGAAGAACATAGCACTCAGCTACTTGGAAATAACCCAATTAAATACTTTATTTGTCAAGAATTGCCGTTGTCATGGTGTCTCTTGACAGCAATGAAACAGTGGCTAAGCCAGATGCTGGTAAAAGGGGCTGGAGTATTGATGTGACCGTCCTAACCATGATACTAGTGACACAATGTTGCATTGGACTTTGAACTAGAAAACTATATGAGCACTTCAAGTGGAGGCTTACTGGGCCATCCTAGTATGCACATGGACAGTGATGCTGAGAGCAAGGTAATATGATGGCCCAGCTCAAGAAGTTTGGAAGGGGAAGAATAGTAGTATGTGCTCTCAAGATCACGATTGTGATATTTTGGCAAAGAAGGTGGCTGCCTTTTGCCTTTGTACTCCCCCCACCCCCAATAAAAGGCTAATTCTAAATTGAAGAGTTATTAAACTACTGGCATTGGCAAAGAAGATTCCAATGTAGTCTATCATTTTGACTGTGTCATGTGGTTATTTTTAATGCACATCTATAATGAAAAGGAGTAAGGTGAACAAAGAGAAATATCAAATGTGCAGTTTGAAGGGAAAAGGAGCATTAAGAAGTTTAATGGAGCTAAATCCTGTGCTAGAGGGATAAAAGGTTTAATTAAAAACATGATGCTGAATACAATAAAGAGAATGGAGACTTCAGGGCAAAACTCCACCCAGATACACTTACAACTTGTGAAAAATAATGAAAAGAAAACTGAAGCTAATGAAAAAAATCATCAACAAGAGAAAGCTGATGCAAATGTGATTGACAAGGAGGCCAAGTTTCAATACTATCAATATACAAAATTTGGCCAATTTGGCCCCATGATTCTGGCTTCAGTAAAGTATACAAGAAAGGGGTATCAGATATCCCTCCAAAAAAGCCCCTAAGGTAAAACATGTTTCAATTATATCAGTGAATGAAGGCCCAGAGAGCTTTGTTGGAAAACACTGCTGCTAAGGTCAAGGTCTAGCTTTACTGGAAAGTCCCTGAACTGAGTGCAAAAATGGAGGACCCCCTTTATAGGGGAGGCTTCCTTTTCTCTGCCTCAGGGATCCCAGAACCCACCCCTTCTACCTGAAGAATCTCACATAACCCTTAGGGAAATTACAGGTTCAACTCTCTTTCTCCCAATAAGAACCCATTCAGCAAACACCTGGCATTTCTCTATGTTAAGAAGATATCTCAATACCTCAGCCCTTCAGCCAATGACTTTTCCCTACTTGGATATTCCTAACCCCTCCCCAAAGTTCTATATAACCCTTGTTCACCTAAGATAAATTGATCTTTCCCCCTGGACCTGACCGGGAGTGCTGTCATTTCCATCCATCCTGTAGGGCTTCTGAACTCCCATCCTTCACCCCTGCTCCATTTGCCCTATGGACAGGTATTGGCGCACGCTCCTAGGGGATGGGGGTTCACAGAGGTCATTGCATGAAGCTCTGAAGACAAAGCTTGAATTGTGTTGAACTCTGCAAAGTGTTAGATATGCCAGAGTCATGGAGTATTTGCCAAGAGCTGCAGAGAGAGCATGAAAACAGCCCAAGAGAGAGAAGTATGTTCAAGTTAACAAAACTGAAAGGAGTTAGAGATCCAAGGAATGCTAAAACATCAGACATGGAGATGCATAACTCAGTTTGCTCTGATTGTTTTGTTCTGTTTTGGTCCAATATTTCCTCACTGTGCTCTATTTCCTTTCTCTTTTGAAATGATAATACATATGCTGTGCATTACCACTACATGTTGGAAGTGTGTGATCTGCTCTTCAATTATGATTTTCCAGAGTTACAATTAAGAAATTGCTTTGAGTCTTATAAGAAATTTTGGGCTTTATACTCTTAAACTATTTTGAGGCTGTGAAAGATGATAGGGATTTTTGAAGTTGGAATAAATGCATGTTAATTACCTCTCTCTGTACTGTATCATAATAACATTAAGTTAGTCACAATAAATAAATACATTTATAAGACACGATACAGCCAGTATTTACTCTAGGACTTGGAAGAGAATTTATAAAGACTGGGCTCATAACAGCCATAAATATCTGAGAGATTAAGTTGTTTGGATATGTTGCATATCACGTGCCAATAGCAAGCTATTCTCTCTCACACATCTGTGTGTGGAAGCAATCATCATGACTCATCATCAGATCTCCTTAGATCCAGAGGTTTTAAACTCCGTATATGGAGATATTATCATAGCGCATTTTATCAATGACACACAGTGCTAATAGTTTTATAATTTTCTAATTTATTATTATTATCATGTTTTACAATTTATTCAATTTGTTTCCCAACTGTGGCCCCCTCCCTTGTCTCCTCCCAATCGCACCCTCCCTCCCTCTTCTCCCTCTATCCCACTCCACTAGTCCACTGATAGAGGAGGTTCTCCTCACCTTCTATCTGACCCTAGCCTATCAGGTCTTGTAAGGACTGGTTGCATTGTCTTCCTCTGTGGCCTAGCAAGGCTAGTTTTAAATAATGTCCACACACATGCACACACACACTCACACACACACATATTTTAAAGTCAGACTATAATAACACATTTATTACATGAGCTATATAACACAGCAGATGACATGTCATTACAGTCACTCATGATAAGTATAAGACATTGTGTGGGAAGTATTAATGCACCCAATAAAAAAGTGACTGATAGGAGAATGTGTGCACTTAAGGTTTTGAGTAAGGTCATCCAATTGGCAAACAGCAGCAGCAAAGAGACTCACAGACCCTGCTTAGCTACCAGGACACAGGGAACCAGTGGACAACAAATCATGCTTCATCTCAGGACTTATGTAACAAAGATCCTGGCTCCATTGTGTGTGAACATATACTGTCAACATTTAAGCTTCTTTGCTAAATTCCTATTTTCCCTGTGTTCTATTTCTGGGAAAGCAGATGGAATATCCAAATGCTCACACATTTGATATCATCAGGATTCTTCATTCTACGCCCATTTTTTATGTCTTTGTGTTTGTAAGGCCGTGTTTAATAATAGCTTTGTAGTATGTAACTCAGTATGTAGACAAGCCTGGCAACAAAATTCACAGCAATCCTCCTACTTCTGGCACCTGAGTCCTGGTGTATAACACATCATTCAGCTCTGACTCCCCAATTTCAGCCACAGTAAAAATGCCAACCATTTCTCTTTTGTTTTTTTCCAATCCAGACTTTAGTCAATAAGTAAGCTTCATTGTGTGATTGTTAAAAATTTCATACTCTGCTGTATATGTATTATTGTACAATTAGAGATTGCAACCATATATGAAAGGCATTCATGAATTTTCTAATTGGTTTCATATTCTGAAGAACTTGTTCATCATGTCATGTAGTGAGAAAAAAAAAACTTATGAATGCAGAATGAAATACAAAGTGAACAGTTTGTAAAATCACAAACAAAACACATTCATTAAACACAATAAAATCGCATCTTTAACTTCTGTGTGAATTCTTCCTCCTCAATTTCTTTCTAGGAGCACTTAGTACTGTTTATGATTACCTGGAAAACAAGAAAAAAATTATTTTGCAGATGAATTGATTTGATATAACCTTTTTTTTGCTGATATATATGCCTAGTACCTCCCATCATGACTATCTTTTTTTGTGATTTTTTTTTATTTTTTATTTTTTTATCAGTTACATTTTATTAACTCTGTATCCCAGCCTTGTCCCGATCCCTCATTCCCTCCCAGTCCCTCCCTCACTCCCTCATCTCCACCGTGCCCCTTTCCAAGTCCACTGATGGGGGGGACCTCCTCCCCATTCATCTGATCCTATTTTATCAGGTAGGTATCTTCAGGACTGGCTGCAAAGGTCTCCTCTTCATGACTATCTTGTCTTCATTTGAAAATGTTACTTATTTGCTTTCTGTGGGTAAGAAGTTAACGTGAAAAAATTCAAATTGAATCTGTTACATATTCATTGGCTTGGGAAATTAACAAATAAAGTCAAATGGCTTTGTCATAAGCATGTAGATGGACCTATGTGCAAAGGATATTAATAGTGAAGATACTCAATTCTCATAACAATGATCAGATTCCTTTGCTTTGCTTCCAAAATAACATTATCCAATAGAAGGCCAGATATATGCACGATGGGATGAAGATTATCTTGCTTTTCATTCTACCTGAAGAGATAGGTCCCAGTTGGTCCACACACTGGTGTAGCTATTCATGTTTTTCTCACAGCACCAGTTCAAAGCACATAGAGTACTAAATCCATTAGTAGAAGACTCCACATAATGTTACGTCATATCAGGAAATCTTATCAGTTACAATAAAAGTTGAGGCTGTCTATGCTTGCACACGTAATCTACTACTTCTCTTCTCATCCTGACTATAACTAATTTAGAGAAAAGTTCATTTTTCTGTATTACTTTAGTCATTGAAAATGAGTAGGGTATGGTTAACAAAGAAGTAGTTTTACTAAGAGAGGAAGTTTTCCATTCTTACCAACCAGTGGCAATTTCACTCTTAAATGATATGGAACTCTTTCCAAGAGATGAAAAGGCAGTAGGCGAAGTTTCTGAGTTTCTATGTGGCCAGGAAGAAGTTGATCAGCTGTTTAATGAAATAAGGTAGCAATCAATGTATGCAGAACACATATAATCTGCCACTTGCTATATTGCTGTGCATTGCAATAAGTGAATATTATCAACGTGCTTCTTACTACCTCATTAAATTATATATCTATTCACATGAGACAGTCTCTATTGGGTTGGAGAGACAGTTCTGTTCATACAAATGCTTGCTGTGCATGCAAAAGTACCTGAATTGCATCTTTGTAAATATGTAGATATGGTCACGGGTGCTTAGACCCTCCAACCTACTTGCTAGGGTTATGGACACAGGAGAATATCTGTGACTTGCTAGACTGCCAACATACGAGTAAAACAGCACCTTTCATTTTCAGCGAGAGACTGCTTCAAGAAGATAAGGTAAAGGGTATTAGATGAGAACAACCAATGTTCTTCTCAAACCTCTGTCCACATGGATGGGTGCACATACACATAGTTAAAACATAAACATGCAAGAACATACACACAGAGTAAAAGTTAAAAACTGAGACTGACTAAACAAATTTCAATCCTTTCTTCATTCATGCATATATCTGTGTACAATCATAAATTCAAACACAAGATAACACACATAAAAATCAAGCAGTAAGAGAATGTTAAAATTGATTAAAACTTAGAAAGTCATAGAGATTGCAATTGTCAAAACATAGGTTTCCTTTTTTGCATATATATATATATATATATATATATTTGAGCGTGTTGATGTATGCCTGTGTGTGACATGTGAAAACTACTGTAAATATTGGAGATGAACAGCTGGATAGATGGCTCAGTGGTGTAGAGTAGTGGTTGCTCTTCTAGAGGACCCATATTTAGCGTTCAGTGACCACATCATGGCTACTGTCTATTTCAGTCCCAAAGAATACAATACATTCTTCTGGCCTCCACTAGCATCAGACGCATGGTACAGACATTCATGCAGAGCAATGTTCATATATATATATATAATAAAAATAAATGAAATCTCAAAAAATTAATAAAATGTTCCAGATTTCTATCTAAAGAAATTGTATCATCGTTAATATATGAGTCTGTCTACCCAAGCATAGTGCCTAGGCTCAGATTCAATATGAATTTTTAATACAAAAATTTCCTTGACAGCACAGAGGGTTGATTAGGTATCTGGCAACTTTAGTCACATCTCCATCAGTAGCTGATGACTCCCTCTGAGATGATAATCATCTCAGCCAAATCTGTGACTGAACTCTAATTGTGCTGCCAGAGAATTTGTTGTCCTTGAAAGCACATGGACCATCTAAGACAGAATCTGAAAGCAAGGAAGGATATTGCTGGGAAGCTGTGCCTTTGCTGTTGGAAAGCATGGTTATCATGATGAGTTGGGAGAACTAGCTTAAAGGTTGACGCCTAGACAGGACTATTCACTACATTTAAGACTTTATTTTTAATTAGGCATGTATGTATATGTATGTATGCAAGCATGCATTTATGGGTATTGGTACCCATGCAGGCTAGTAAGGTTGGAATTCCCTGAGGCTTATGTTACAGTTACAGTTATGAGTCCCTTCTTATGAGAACTGGAAATCAAACATGATTCCTCTACAAAAGCAGCATATATTTATAACTGTTAAAGTAACCCTACAGTCCCCCTCCCTTTATAATTCTTCTCTTGTATATTTTAACCTGACTGTAGTTTGCCCGACCTCCACTCATCCCTGGCTACCCTCCCATATACCTTCTCTCCTAGGTCTCTTGCATTTCCCTTCAGAACAACGCAAGCTTCTCAGAGATAATCAGCAGAACTGTCTTAACAAGCTGCAATAGTAAGACCAGGCACAAACCTTCATATCAGAGCTGAACAAGGCAACCCAGTAAGAGGAAAAGCGTCCCAGAATCAGGTGGAAGAGTGGAGGCACCTGCCACTCCCACTGTTAGGAGCCCTGCTGGAACACCAATCTACACAACTCTAACTTACACGCGGAGTTAGCTAGTGAAAAAGCATGCAGGCTCTGTGATTGTTGCTTCAGTCTCCATGAGCCCTTAGAAGCTCTACATAATTGAATAGATTTTTGTGGGTGGACTGGAGGATGGGAATATCCCTTCTGAGATAAAGTGAGGGCAGAGGAATGGAGGGAGAGAGTATGGGGAGATACTACTGGAATTGGGGGGCATTTTTAAGGTGATGTAGACACTTAGCACACTGAAAACTCAGGAATCTCTGAGGGTGACCCTGGAGAAGACTCCTAGTAATGGAGGAGTCAGAGCCAGAACTAACCATCTTCTGTAACTAGGCAAGGCTTTCAGTGATTGGACTGGGACACCAACCCAGCCACTACAATCTGCCCTACCCTAAATTATGCTGGAATAACTGGTGTAGAACATGAGTGAGTGGCCAACCATTGATGCATCCAACTAGGCGCATGCCACAAGTGGGAGCCGATGGCCAATACTGCTGAGATGACCAGGAACTGGAGGTGAGATAACCAAGAGAGCTAGGATAGAGCCCACTGTCAAAAACTGTCAAAAAACAAGGGTCAGTGAAATGATTCCTAGTAGTATGACAGCCTGCTATACTCACACATCAGTGCTTAGCCTAGTTATCACCGGAGAGGCTTCATCCAGAAACTTATTGGGCAGATGCAGAGACCCACAGCCAGAGATTAGGTAGAGCTTCCTGCAAAAGGTCAGGAGAAAGGAGTGTAGGAGCCATAGGGATAAAGGATACCATGAGAGCACAGCTCTTTTTAATCTTGTAATAGTCATATCTAGTTTTAAAATCATCTTATGATAATTATAATTATTTTAGTTTGAGATTCCAAGAAATATTTTTATTTCATAATAGTTGTATATCTCTAAACCTTTTTCCAAATAAGATAGTAATTTACATATTAGAAAGCCAAGTATGTCTCTGCTATATACTTGATGCAGTTTACATCATGAGAAATATTTGTTCCATTGACTTCATGTCCTTTTGCATTCTTCTTTTTGTGTGTTAAAATAAAAACTATTCATAACACAGGAAATGAATTTATTGCACTTGGTGTTTTGTTTTGTTTGAGTTTTGTGAATTCTTCACTAATGTACACCTGGTAATTCTGTTGCTTCACTAAGAGTGCAATTGAGGAACAAAAGCTGTCTAGGTCATCAGAAAATATCCACTGGGACTAGGAAATGACTCAGTAGCTAAAGCACTTGCCACAAAAGCATTAAGACCTGAGATTTGAGCCAGACATGATGGCACACACCTTTAATAACAGCACTCAGGGAGGCAGAAACAGGCAAATAGCTGTGAGTTCGAGGTAAGCCTGGGCTACAAAGTGAGTCCTGGACTGAAGTGGAAGTTTCTGGTTTCTTTGAAGACTCAGTTTTGTCAGGTGATCTTTTGCTGGAGGCTAGCTTGTGAGAGAGCATGTGATGTTTTGCAGTGAGCTTTCTCATGCCAGGGATATGACTTTAGCCAGCTGAGAACATCCGTGGGTGGACTTTGTGGAGAGGAGATACGTAAAGGTCCCCACACAGTGAGGCTTTGCTTGCTGGACGGACATTGCTGCACTGATCTTTGTGCTTTGACACTTGACTTTCCCTAGAGAAATGTTCCAGAAAACTTCTCAGGGCAAACAACTGAGTCTTGTGGCTTTCCCTGACGTGTCCTGCTGATGTGTGTTGCTGATTGCTGTTAGCTTTAGGACTAGACTTGAGAACTGAGTTTGGTAATTCCTTAAAGACCCATTGACTATACTCAGCAGGAAGTAAATAAAAGAGGTTTATAGCCTTTTTCCCTACTAATCTCTTATGTAAGTTCAGGGCATGGAAGGGAAGTAAAGGTGTTTAAGAACCCTAAATAAAGTAGGTTTGATAAAAGTCCCAATTTATTTCTAATATCAGAGATCAGACCTCTACTCTTGCCTGATACGTCTAAAACAAAAAAGGGGGAACTGTAGAGAGCTGCGGAATGCTATGCCTTAAAGATGGAGCTGGTTTCCGCCTTCCACCTTCCCGATAGTGAGTGCTCTCTGTCACGAACAATTCCACATTTGGCTAAGGCTGAGGATCTGGCTTGCTTCCATGTATGTGGACCTATCTGCATTGCCCACGTGGCACGCCTGGGTTGGCTACCCAGAGGCTATTTAAGCTGTGGGCTGGCTTTCCCTGGGGTCCGAGGATTGTTCAATGTTCCTGAATAAACTGCATTGAAAAAAAAAAAATTCTAAGCCTGCACAGACTAGCCAGGGCTACTCAGAGAAACTCTTTCTCAAAAACAAAACAAAACAACAACAACAAAAAAAAAACTAAAATAAATAAATAAATAAATAATTGAGTCAGGGTGTCTGCAAGAAGGGCTCGTGCAGAGAAATGGGACCTAGAGACAGAAACATGCCTGTGAGGTCATCGCCAGTTAGGCTAACATGCAGACTGAGCACAAAGCCACATCAAACAAGGTGGAAAGTCACAACTAATTTGCAAAGTTGTCCTCTGATTTACAGATATGATTCATAGACGGGGACACAGATACAGATGTGCACAAGCATACACACACACATACACACACTTACACACACACATGACAATCAGGAGGCCAACCTTCTACTTGCAAGTAAAGCTTTAAATATATCACAATTGTTGGCTCTAACAACTATTTCAAGAAGGAAAACAATACTCTGTAATAACGAGTCCCAATAACCAGACTAGAGTAATCTGATTGTTCTTAATAACATTTTTTTCTTTTATCAAAGGATGGTAGTTGATAGAGAAATTTACAACTGGTCAAGTTCTAAGAAAAAGGTGACATCTGAGTGTTGAGCCCTGAGTGAGCTATCTACATCAGCTTCTCCAATGCCCAGGGAATATTATAGAAGAGAAGATGGAAAGGTCATAAAAGATCAGTGATGCAAAATGGATATGGCATGACAGTCAAGAACATACAACATGTGTGCCTGTTATGTGGAACAGAAAGCAAAAAAGAAAAAGAAACGGAAAAAGAAAAAAAGGAAAGAAAAATGCAGGACTAGGCCAAAAGCAGGGAATCAGCCACAGTGGAAGAAGAAAGAGGGGAAGGAGAGTTAAAATAATTATAGCACACCCTATAATTGTCAAAAAATCAAAGAAGTCTTACAATCCTACTCAGTCTCTTTAAATTCCCATCATCTTGCTTCATCTTTAGCCTTCCCAACTAACAAATCATAACACTTAAAACCTTTTCTGAAAAAAAAAAAAAAAAACCAAAAAACAAAAATCTTTTCTGTGTTTTTTTCACAACTTGCCTAGCCTTTGGGTCTCTGCCAAATGCTTCTTGGGCTTGTTGGTTGATGACTTTGCTCTTAACTTTGACTAAATAGCTTTTTCTTTGTTCTCTTTTACATGAAATACCCAAGTTCATGCAATATTATACTTTTTTACTGAACCTGCTAAATTGCTATGATTTTTAATTGGGGCATAAGAAAGACACAACTTACATTCTCTAATAGTATATATCAGTGCTTCCAATTAGCATGAGGCATATGAGTAACAAAATGTGTAGTTGAATAACTCTTAAATGAAGTTCAGTGGCCATGTAATGATTTGTAAAAGACTTTATTAGGAAAGAATGACCCAAACAACTCTAAACAATATTTATGTCTATATGTTAAGCAATATTTCAAATTATTGGTCCAGCATTTATTTTATAATCTTTATAGATGCCAATAATTTAAGTGTTTTTATCCAGGAAAATACTGAGGTTAAAAAATGTTAGCAAGATTCCATACTAGGTAATGAGCAAATAAGTAAAAAATAAATTGTTTGACTTGACCTCAATTGTTTGCATTATCCCCTTCCTACAGAACAGCATTCTGTGTTATGCATTTAAGAGGTCAGAGACTCAGTGAAAACCAAAGGGAAGAAGTGGAGTCAGTGTGAAAAACTTTCACTAGATTCAAAGTATGTTCTTCTTATGTGCTACTACAAACTGAATGGCTATTTACCAGTAAAGTAAAAATACCACCTCTTATCTGCATGATTCTTTTGAAATATGGAGATGTATCTAGAGAAGATAGTAAATTTAAGATGATGGAAAGAAGGAACAGGATTCATTTTTAACGTTTGCCCTATTTAGATTCATTTGCATTCTTTGGAAATTTGGAGTTTCCAGATACTGGAAAGTATTAGACAACAAGGCTTAGTCAGAGTTTTGGTGGACATGCAGAAAGAAAGTGAAGAACTTCTACACTAGAATATATAAACTAGCGTTCAATAATTAAACCTTGGGAAGATAAAGCTTGACTTGGGTTTTCTCATGTGACAATCTGTATTTGGGGATAATTATTACTTATTTTATAATCATACTTAAAAAATAAACATGTCTCACATGCCTTTTTTTTTTTTATTCAAATATCTGAAATGCATGATCCTTTCAAGTCACATAGGGATTTACATCCTTATATGTCACGTTGTATTTACAGTATAGTTGCAAACACAATGAACATCCCACATTAAAGAGACTCTGCTAGGTGTGATACTGAATTTTTCTGCGGCACAATTCCCTCTCTTGAAAAATAATAACACTCTATCACCTACACATAAACCTCAAAATCATTGCTAAGGTAAACAAAGCTAACTACTGCTCTGTTTTATTAGCTGTGTATGCTCCAACCGTAGTCACGATCTTCACATGTATGCCACAAAGACTTTTCTCTGTTCCAGACACTTATCTGGGGCAAGGTCTCCTCCTAACTTCAACCTTATTCATCAAAATAGACCAGTGATGAATTAAGAAAAAATATTTCCCACTTCTATTTACATAAAATAAATTATTTGCATGTTTTACCCCATTCTGTAGTCTCATCTCTTCATTACAATTACTAGTCTCTCTCTCTCTGTGTGTGTGTGTGTGTGTGTTGCGTGTGTGTTCCTGAGGAAGAAGTTGGTATCACAGTAGTTACTTATATTACTTCTTGGGTCAAAATTAAACATTTCTTAGCATAGTTTATCAGAAGCATATGAATTTTTAAGATACACCACAGATCACACTTATGTTTTCTAAATGCAATTCCTTTACATAAATATGTATATATTTCCATGTATTATATATAAAGCCTATAACATAGCTGAGTTAGAATTACCTAAAAAGTTTTTTTTTTTTTTTTTTTTGGTAATTTTAGGTTTTTAGGAAGACAGCATTTCTTTGTGTAACAGAGTGATGGCTGTCCTGGACTCACTTTATATAACAGGTTAACTTGGAATTCACAGAGAACCCTCTGCCTCTGCCTCCCCAGTGCTAGGATTAAAGGCATGCACCACCATTCCTGGCAAGTTTTTAAAATGCTAACCAATTGTTTTCCTGTAAAAAAAAAATTGTGTTTTCATATCTTATATGCTCTTTTATCAGTGTGTAGTTAATCTGAGTATTTTATGTGCAGAAAGGTAGACCAAATTCAGTCCTTCACATATGGATAAGTAGCATCTGATGAAAACAATTCTCTGGGTTATATGTTGATTTTTCTTGTCACTCTTGTAGAAAAGCTGAGCACGCTCTGTGGGTTTGGGTTTTTACTCAGTTCTCTTCACAGTTGGATAAGTGTGTCCTTTCAGATGCACACAGTCTTGGCCATTTCAGCTTTGTATACATTCATGAAATATTCGTAGAATTGTTCCAGTTTGTTCTTTTTAAGATTGGTCATATAAATTTTATGCTCTGTTTGATATTTTTAAAAATTGGAGTGAGGAATTACCTGATCCCTCTGAAGTATGCCATGAAAGTCATTGTTTTAATTTTTTTTGAGTGTCTTGAAACTAGCGTGAAAAAAAAATGTTTCTTCAGTGTATCCTTCAGATTTTTCAAACTCTAAAGAAGCGTAAACAGAAATTTACTGAACTCAATGACTTTTGTAATACTGTTTGTTGTTGTTACTATGTGGTTGACCCTCATAGAATTTCCTTACACTTCAATGGCATCTTCAAATAGATAATTGTGAATCTTGGTTTTCAGTCTAAATGTCTCTTATTTTCCATCTGAACCCCTTAAAGTATGAGGTTCATTATAGGATCCCACAGAAGACCCCGCCAGATGCAGACCATCTGATGGTTCTTAATTCACTGACTTTTTAAAACATGATACAGTTTTACATTTTATATTTGCTCATGGACTTTTATTTATTTTCTTTTCTTGCTAATATGGTTAAAATATTTATTTTTATGTATTCACCAGCTTTATAGCTTGCTAGTAAATTCTGGGATCATGGCCCATAATATCCCTGGACTGAAGTTCTGAAGTTGTTTACATATTGAAAACAAAACAAAACAAACAAACAAAAAAAAAAAACCCACAAAAACTTTCCATTTCTTCCAGAAACTTTTTCTTACTTTCATGAGATTTGGAAATTGTTCTTCCCCTCTTATAATATAAAAATTGTCCTTAAATATGCATGCGTGTGTGTGTGTGTGTGTGTGTGTGTGTGTGTGTAGCCTCGCCAGGAAACAATCTGTTCCTCTGTCTTCACAAAATTCTCATGAAACTGAAAAGCTTCTGTAAACCAAAGGACACTGTCATCAAAACAAAGCGACTGCCTACAGATTGGGAAAGAATCTTCACCAACCCTTTATCTGATAGAGGACTCATATCCAGTATATATAAAGAACTAAAGAAGCTGAAAAACAACAAATCAAGTAATCCAATTAAAAAATGGGGAACAGAGCTAAACAGAGAACTCTCTGTAGAGGAATATCGAATGGCAGAGAAACACTTAAAGAAATGCTCAGCATCATTAGCCATCAGGGAAATGCAAATCAAAACGACCCTGAGATTTCACCTTACACCCATCAGAATGGCCAAGATCAAAAACTCAAGTGACAACACATGCTGGAGAGGTTCTGGAGAAAGGTCCTCTACTGCTGGTGGGAATTTAAACTTGTACAACCACTCTGGAAATCAATCTGGCGCTTTCTCAGACAATTAAGAATAGCTATACACCTAAAAAGATAATCAAGAGAGCAGGCACGGGGTAAGATGATCAATCCTTGTTTAGAAAGACAGATGGGATGTGCATTGAACGTATGGCAGGAGTCTACTGAGCGCATCTGAAAGACTCTAACTAGCAGTGTTTTCAAAGCAAAGACTCATGACCAAAGCTTTGGCAGAATACAGGGAATCATAAGAAAGAAGGGGAGTTAGTCTGATGGGGAAAGGATAGGAGCTCCACAAGGACCAAATATATCTGGGCACAGGGTCTTTTCTGAGACTGACATTCAACCAAGGACCATGTATGGATATAACCTAGAACCTCCACTCAGATGTAGCCTGTGGTAGCTCAGTAACCAATTGGTTTCCCAAAGTGAGGGGAACAGGGACTATTTCTAACAGGAACTCAATGACTGGCTCTTTGGCTTCCCCACCCCCCAAGGGAGGAGCAGTCCTGTTAGGACACAGAGGAGGGCTTTGCAGCCAGTCCTGAAGATACCTGATAAAACAGGATCAGATGAATGGGGAGGAGGTCCCCCCCATCAGTGGACTTGGAAAGGGGCACGGTGGAGATGAGGGAGGGAGGGAGGGACTGGGAGGGAATGAGGGATCGGGACACGGCTGGGATACAGAGTTAATAAAATGTAACTGATAAGAAAAAATAAAATTCAAAAAAAAAAAAAAAAGAATAGTTATTCCTCAAGATCCTGCTATACCACTCCTAGGCATATATCCAAAAGTGGCTCAAGTACACAATAAGGACATTTGCTCAACCATATTTGTAGCAGCTTTATTTGTAATAGCCAGAAGCTGGATGCCCCTCAACTGAAGAATGGATACAGAAATTGTGGTACATCTACACAATGGAATATTACTCTGCAATGAAAAACAAGGAAATCATGAAATGTGCATGTAAATAGTGTGAACTGGAAAAGATCATCTTGAGTGAGGTATCCCAGAAGCAGAAAGACACACGGTATATACTCACTCATATAGACACATAATATAGGATAAGCCTATTAAAACCTGTATACCTAAAGAAACTAATCAAGAGGGAAGACTCTGGCTAAAATGCTCAATCCCCATCCAGAAAGACAAAGAGGATGGACATCAGAAGAAGAAGAAAACAGGAAACAAGTAAGGGACCTACATAATTCTTGACAGTGTCTCTCAGCTTCAACCCTTTGCTCTATGAACAAGCTGTGATGAGGATTATTCAGATACCTGTATTCTATGTTTACCCTATAACACTTTCCTTTAAGGACTTTAACTTTCAGACCTTCTTACCATAAATAAAATTTATGCAACCTAAAAAAAAAAAAAAGAACACCTGAGTAGATAAAGAAATCCTGATACTCTTCCTCCTACAGATTGGCAGCTCAACTTTCATCTGGGACCTGGAAAGAAGAGGAGTGCTTCAGTGTTGCTGTTGTTCTTGTTTGTTTTAATTTTCAGATTTAATCATACAGTATTTTCCCATTACCTTTTGTCCCTGATAGCCCTCCCACACACTTTCCCTGCTCCCCTTAAAATTGAAAATGTCAAGTTCTTTACAATATTTTTATTGCATACATATATTCCTGATCATAACATGCTTCATACATGTGATGGTACCTTTTGTATGCTTTTTAGTGTTGCGAATTCACAAGCAGACAACTAATTGGTTTTTCTCCTGCTCCCAGATTTATTCAGTTATCTGTCGTTCTTTCGATAGTGTTGACGCCTCATTGTTTCTTCATTCACGCAGGCATGTTCCTTGGTATCATCCTTTTTCAGCTTATGTTTGGTTAGTCATGTTGTTAAGACGTTGTGGTGTAGCTTCTTATATTATTAGTAGACACAATCTCACACCGAACTCCTTGATATTCTTGCTCTTAAAATCTTTCTGCTCCTTATTCCACTATTACCTGAACCTTACGTGCAGGAGTATTTTACGCATGATCATTCATGTTTTTAACAGCACCTAACTGGGACTATCTGTGAAACAACACTCAGGGTATGGAAAGTTGTCACAAATTCTCATTGTTCTTACCACTATTCACTATTTTTAAGTAAGGTTTTCCAATTGCTCCATGATTTTCAGAGAATTGTCCAGACTTTAAGCATTTGCTGCTTTTTTCTGCTCAGCCATTAGACTCCTTATAAGCACAGTGTAAAAGTTCCCCCATAACACTGCTTTTTATGCTTTAGTGGGCTCTAGGTTTTATCTTTAACATTTTGTGTAATTTAGTGTGTTTGATACTGTTGCATGACTACTAGTTTGTTTTATAGAAAGAAAAATCTAAACCTTTGCAAAAGGATGTGATTAATAAGTATGAATGATTTACAGTTTTTGTTTGCTTTACATTTTGAATTTCTAAAAATTGTATGTATAAAATTGTTTTGCCTTTCATGCTTGCCTATTACTACATGCATGCCTTGTATCCAGGTGCTGGAGTTACAAATGGTTATGAGCTCCCATGTGGGTGCCTGGAATGAACTTAGGTCCTTGGAAGAACTGTCAATACTCTAAGCACTAATTTATCTCTCCTGCTCCTGTTCTTTTCTTTTTTCTTTCCCTTTTTATTTCATCAAAGTCTACTGTAAGCCAGACTATAATTGAACTCGCAGGAGACTGGTAGATGGCCTTGATATCCTGATCCTCTTGCTTTTGCCTACAAAGTGAAGAGGATTGTTTTAACTTAAATTCAGTTTTGTCTTAATGCAAAGGTCATTTTCAGCTCTATTAACATATTGGGAAGAGAGTGACGACGATAAAATTAGGACCTAATCACTGTACAATAAACTGATCTCAGGACAGTTGTTTAGAAAGTGAAGTAGTCGATACTATGGGGTATAGTTGACCAGTAAGTAGGAAATCGCCCAATTTTCAGCTTTAACAGTGGTTCATTTTTCTAGAAATACTTTGTGTTTCCTACAGTAGAATAAAAGTATGAAAACACATATGATTGACTATGAAGCTTTTTTGGATTCAACAATGCAATTGAAATTGGCAAAGCATCTTGAATATATCTGTGGGTACATTTTCACTTGCAGAAGAAGAGCCATTAAGTCATCAAACATTTTTCTCTGAAAAAAAAAAAAAGCAATTAAATCCACCCGCCAATTACTGCTATTTAATCCTGTTCCAAAAATGAGAGAAAGATTTAAGATAAAAAATTCAAAAACCCCATACATCTAAGAAGGAGCATTTTACAAAGTATGATATACAAAGTATGATAAGTTCACAATATATTAAAGAACAAGCAAAGCTTCGTTCTCATTTTGTTGGCATCCTCCTTCCCCATCAGATCTTTGAATACCTCAAGCTGAATACTGAAATATATTTCTACTCAAAAATCAGACTTATCAGTGACTTTTCTCAGGTGATGCCATGTGTTTTACAAGTTGTAAACACGGTTCTCCGGAAAGATTGCTTTCTAGGCTCATGCAAGGCCTCTGTTAGTGAGGACTAGTTCCTGTCATGTCCTTCAAGGTCTGGGAATAATCTGTAAAAAATATAAACAGAAATTTTACTTAAAATACTGATAAACTTGTAAAAGAAAACTGATACATGTTCATATTTTGTGAAAGTTTTTACTCTTTTATGATTACTATATCTAGTACATTTACCACAAGATTTAAATATGACGAAAATGGTTTAAACCATGTAGCCTGCCTTCAAGTAACTTTTACTATAGCATTTAATACTAAACAGCTATAGCTGTACAATATCAGCAATGCAGGAAAACATCAGTTATTATTGGTTTCATCACATTCAAGGTATGTCCTATGCTGTGGATGTTAGGAGTCCTCCAAAAAATCTCTCCAAGTTGTTAGAGTGGGATTTTCTTTCTGCAGGTATAGAACAGCTATCAAAGTAGTTCACAGTGGAGTTCTTCCAGGGTGCACTCACAGAAATTTCACATCTGTTTCTCTATTATATCTTTGGTTTGTTGTAGCAAAAAAACATTGCAGGCATCTTCAAAATGACTTACTGTTATTTCTCTTAACATGCCCATATTTGGGTGTGGTATTGCCTCTTTTCCTTCAGAGGATTTAAGAACTTCTTAAATAGACAAAAGATAAAATGAAAACGTCATAAATCAGAAAATGTACCTATCATTCCTAGAAAATTAGAAGGGAGCCTTTGATCACATAGGAGCTATAAAGCAACTTTGCTAATAAGGTGTCTAGATAGTTACATTTACATGTGTATGAAAACCAGAGAGCCTGATATCAGAATACATGGAAGATGCTGAGCCAGTCTGTGACAAATGCCCATTATCTAGAGGAGCTCCAGCCAGCTGCCTCTTATAAGAGCAAACTGAATTCTCATTTTTATAATGGAACTGTATCCAAAATAATAGTAAATTTTCAAAATTTAAGGGGAACTATTTATAACCTAAAGTCAATACATAGACATAAAATTAGTAATTCTACTCCTTCAGTGATCGTCTGGATGATGTATATTTGAAAAATTAATTTATATAGAACTTCAAAATATAACTAAGTTTGCATAACTTTAACTACCCTAAAACAGGAACCCAAATTTAGGC